>NW_010110496.1:11810-12123 GCF_000699245.1 Pterocles gutturalis | reverse complement strand
GGAGGGGACGGGGACCGGTGCGGGGCTGGGGCCGGGGCTGTGGCGTTCGTCCGGGAACGGCCATGGCCCTCGAGCGGCCCGAGGCGGCGGCGAGAGCAGGAGGGGACCCTGAAAGGCTGGTCCTGGGGACTTGCCGTTGTTTGCTGGGTTGCGGCTCCCGCTGAGCGTACCTTGGGGTGAGCGCGGGCTCTGGCGCGGGAGGGCGGAGGAATCCTGTAGAGAGGGGCTCCGCACCGGCCGCTCCGGGTGTTTGCGTGAGGGTCCTCCTTTTAAGCTCTTCGCAGACGCTTTATGGTATTTAAATCTCTTTGTC
>NW_010110496.1:0-11748 GCF_000699245.1 Pterocles gutturalis | reverse complement strand
TCAGCAGGAGGTAGCTGGAGGCTACAAGCAGCCGCTTAGATCTTTTACATGCAAAGTGTGTTTCCGGCAAAATTTGCATCCCTCGCTTTCTCAGTGTATTTTCCATGCGTTGTAATTGCGATAACAACGTGTATCAAATTTGGTTCTGCCAGCTTTTTTTTGGATTTGCTACCTTTGTAGCTCAGATTGCACAGTGATTGCCATTAGGAACTTCATCTCAGTTTTCCAGAATTCTGTGTATATTATTTTAATTTTGGCATTGCTCAGCACTTATTTCTTTTAGTTCTTGTCTCTTAACATTTCTGTATCGTGTAAGTTTGTCTGTGGCCTTTTATGTCACTACTGCTTCCGATTTCTCGTCAACATGTTTTCTGTCAGATGTGGCAAAGGAGGACTTGAGCAATAATTCAGAGAGGGCTGTATGTAACTTGCTTAGATATTGCATCCTTTGTTTTCTTCTAACTAAGGAGGGCCTGTGTTGGTTTCTGCCCTTCTGCACAGATTTTACTCCTAAGTGACCCAGTTCTGGGACTTAACCCTGACAGATCTTTAGTTCAGTGCTCTGAAATTATTCCTTATGGGGTTCAGGTAAGCAAAAGGATAAGTGAAGAGGACAGGTAGGGTGCAAGGACAGACTGGGTGGCTGTAAATTTGATTTAAGCTGGAATGAAACTGGTGCTTTTGACAAAAAGTTGCGGATAAGTGGAATAGTAATTAGGAAGCTTAAAATAAAGCTAGCCAAAAAGCAAACAAGATCAGAAAGTATTAAAAGACATTTTGGAAGATGTGAATATAAATGGGATGTACATAGTTTAGAAGTTTCACATATCAAAGCAAAAAACCTAAATCTCTAGAAGTTGTAAATGAGGAGTGGTCAACAAAAAAAAAGCAGGAGTTTATGGGTAGTGGAGGAAAGCTTTGTTCTGAGACAGGAAACCCAAGGCTTATAAGGGTTAATAAGGGATACTGATGAACCCTCATGATCTCAGTGTTGACCATACCAATTTTCTTCAACCTGTTTTCTTTCTTTGGAGGGTAAAATTTCAGGTAGTGAAGTAAAGTATTTGTAGAGAACTTTGAGGTGGAGGGGGTGGAATTTGTCTTGCAATGGATGAGGGTGAGTTTGTAGAGACGTTAGAGAAACACGTAAAGAAGCTGTGTGCTCTTTCCACACTGCTCACTTAATATACCTAACTTAGGGTACTTATAGAATGAGGAGGCTTCTTGCAAAGGGTACAGGGAATTATAAAGGAGATGTAGGCAGCACGCAGTCTGTAGAATATCTTTGTGTTTTTTTCAGCAAGAGGATGTCCTCACTGTGTGGAGTATTGGGCAGTTTACCTTTTGCCTCCATGGAATAAGACAGTGTCCTGGGCACAGACAGTGTATCTGTACTGTGACAAGTAGTTTCTAACCTTGGGACAAATTTTTCTTTCTTTGTGCCCCTGTCTTCTCTGCTGCTGCTTTTTCTTACTGTCATTCTCATAAGTTCTTAGCCTGGCATGGAGTTAGGACTATGAAAATTGAGTCCGTTGTTTAGAGGGAAGAGAAGGTGTTATGCACAGCAAGGTTAATAGGTGTTACAACTTTCGTGTTCAAGTTAATGTCAATGATTACAGGCCAAAATGAGCTACCTTGTTTTTAATGTAGTGGGGGTTTTAGTCAAAACAAAACGGTTCATGTTTTGCTGATCCCTAGTGTCTCATTCCTCAGTAGGGTTCCTTTGCTTGTTGATGTTTATCTTTGGTTTGTAAGCACTGATACCGTAAATGTAAGACATATGATCACTTGCTGAGTGACAAAAAGATTTGGGGACAGATGATAACATGGAAGTATCATTATGTTTATATTCTTCCCTGGATACTTGCTGCTATAGAGAGAGTAGTTGCTGCACTTAACAAGCCTACTTACTTCAGTTTCATTTTTCTATTGGTTGGCTTGCTTTGCCACACAAAATGTTAATCTACTTGTACTTATTTTCCTTTACTTTCTGAATCTTTTGTAGCCAATGCCTTCTAGGGAACTCTTTTCACCTCGTCTTCCCTTGCTTTGCACTCCACCTGTTGATGCAAACTGTAAAGTTCAGTTTGTCTGCTTTTTTCCCCTCTCAACCCTCCTGGTAGATTCTATCTAATATTGCTATCTGCTGAGTCATGGCTTGTAATTCCTCGTTAAGGCCCAGTACCTGATGAAATTTCAGATGGGCAGATAAGGTATGTTTAATGGAGCATTGTGGTTCTGTATGTATAGTCTTTGTTCAGCTCCACCCTGTCCTTTCCCTGTTGCTGTTCTCACTTCTTGTTATGTTTCATGATAGATAAGTCAGTTAATCTGCTTCTTGCAATTCTGCTTGTTTTGTGAAATGTCTGTTGGAATTATTACTTACTAAATGTACTTTGTACTTTTCTGAGGCAACCTTTGGTAGCAGCTAGTTTCGTTTGACTTGTTTTTTAGAACTGAGTTAAAATAATTTTCAAGTAATTTTTTTTATTTGTGGTGATAATCAGCTGTCCCATGACCAAGGTGCTGAAGAACTTGTTCATCTGTTATTACCGCAATAGCTGTCAGTTGGAATCAGTACGTTGTATGGTCTGGCAAAAACACGTTCAAATGCATCTGGCTTTGCCTTTCAATTTGAGATTGTCACAGATACTGGTCCTCCTTTACTTCTGTTATACTGATCAGCTGCCAGGATTATGCAGATAGATTATTTTTAATGTGCTCAATTTACTGATTTGTTTGTTCTACAAAGTCAGAGTGAACATGAAACTATATGTTTTTCAGATTTCAAACTAAAATGTATAAATAGCAAAATCATTTTCGGTTATAAACTAGTAGTCTATTAATTTTTTTCAAATGGCTGTGGTCAAACCATGATATTAAAGGTAGAATTGGGGATTTTGTTATAACACTAAATTATTTTTAATTGTATAAAAATTCTTCATTTTTTGAATTTTAATGCAAAAGGTACTAAAATGTGCCTCTGTAACAAATTCATTACTTCAGGATTTTTCTGTTCACACAAGGGAATTGATCAAATTAATTTGATTATTTTTCATTATTACTATTTTTTCCTCAGAATTACAGGACTTAAAAAGGAAAACCCAGCTGAACTCTGCATTTCACTGTGGCATTAACTACTGGTGGGCTGTATGCCAAACAGTGGTTCATGTCAGGACAAGAAGCCATGTTGGTTACTTGCACTAAATGACTGTGAACCTGTTTGGATCACTGCCGTTAGGAATTGAACCTTGGACCTTTGCACCTGAAACTCTTGAGTTTCTTGTGTCTGACTGAAAGACTCCGATTTGTTGATTCTAATTGTACAAAGTCATGTGCATGTGTGGGCCTGTTATTCAGCAGGGGGGCAAAGAGCCTTACAGTGTAGGAGCTGCACATCGTCTTCCTGGCTAGGAAACAGCTTTTAAAACTACCCAAGCTTACTATGGCATAAATCTGTGTTCTGGCCACCTGTTGCAGTATAACTTGTCTACTTCAAATAAGTCACCTTGGATTACATTTTCATTCTTGTTTTCTTGTGCTTTAATCACTGAATAATTCACTTTGATTAGAGGCATATTAAAAAATCTCCAATTCTGATAATCTCAGGTTTGGCTTTATTATTGGAGCAGCCCTTGGCTTTTCTATGAGTGGAGACTGGTGTTTGAAGGCATTGCTGATAAACACTAGAAAATTATATGGTATGAGTGCATATGCACTGTGTTTCCCGAGCAAGTTTTCTCTACTGTATAACTGTTGTTCAGTAGATGTCTTACCAGGTTAAGATGCTTTAACAATCTTCTTAACTGAATGTGAACTTCTATGAACAGAGTAACAGCATTGGTTTCTGTAGTGGAAGTTCTTCCTTAGGAAGCTTCTTCAAAAAAGTTACCTCCTGGGAAATGGAAACTAATGCCCTTTCTATGCTTGCTGTGGGTTTGGTATTTTTGAGTTTGGTTCTTTTTCAGCTGTTTGAAACTGGTTTTATTGGGGGGGAGGTTTCTTGTTATTTTTTTTGGTTTGGGTTTTTTTTGTTGTTGTTGAGCTTTTTGGTGGGGTGGGTTTTTTTGTTTGGGTTTTTTTTAAGCTATAAGAATTTGAGACCTGGGAGATATCACACCTCAACAAATAAGGATAAATAAAAGCTTGACCCTTCTTGTCTTTTTGGCAGCAGGAGTGACTTTTATGAAACATCTTGATCATGTTGTTAGTTTCTGGCAGGTGAATGCACAATTCCAGAGCATGATTTGAGGAAAAACTACCTGCTATGTATGTTATGTCTAGCATCAAAATTATTAATGGAGAATAAAGGCAAGAGTACCAAATAGTTACATGATAGAAAACAGCAAATGTTACCGCTTTTCAAAGAAAAAGCTGTTTTCGCTTTCAGTGGAGTTAGTATATAGGAGATGTTGGGAAGATTATTGTGTTGGTTTTTCTTTTCTTAAATCAATCTTTAATGTAGAGCTGTAAAAATAGGTGCATATGGCCAATTTGTAGAATCATAGAATCGTTTGGGTTGGAAGGGACCCTTAAAAATCCAGTCCAACCCCCCTGCAATGAGCAGGGACATCTTCCACTGAAAGAAGTTGCTCAGAGCCCTCCCTGTCCAACCTGACCTTGAATGTTTCTAGGGATGAGGCATCTACAACCTCTCTGGGCAACCTGTTCCAGTGTTTCACCACCCTCATAATAAAAAAAAGTCTTCCTTATATGTAGTCAGAATCTTAACTTTTTTGGTTTAAAACCATTACCCCTTGTCCTATCACTACAGGCCCTACTAAAAAGTCAGTCCCTATCTTTCTTGTAAGTCCCCTCAGTATTGAAAGGCCACAATAAGGTTGCCCCAGAGCCTTCTCCAGGCTGAACAACTCCAACTCTCTCAGCCTGTCATCATAAGAGAAGTGTTCCAGCCCTCTGAATTCATATGGCCCTTCAAGCAAATACTACTGTATATGGAGTATAGTTGATTTGCTGAATAAACTGATATAATGCCCACTAGGTCAAGTATGTTATTACAAGAAGATGACATTGAATATTTTTGCTAAAATGTTAAAAAAAAAAAATCTTAATTATACTCTTAGTAATTGTTTAGAAGGCTCCTCTAGGTGAAAAGAACTTTAGATAGATTAGTAGGGGATTTTTGATTATGTTTTTTTTACTATTGTAAAGTCCATCAGAGCTAATTTTCATTTAATTTGAGGAGACTTTAAATTTATGCTCATAAACTTTTCTTAGCTACTCAGCTCTCTTTCTCCTCACTGTGGTAAAAATACTCCTTATACAATATTAAAGCAGAATCCTTGCAACAGAAAAATATGGTGATGGTAACTTGTATTCCTTTTAGGTTTAAGCTTAGTTAAGAGACTCAAGCTTGTGACTGCATGTACTTCAGCACCTTCATTGTACTAGCATTGTGCACTCATTACTGTAAAATTTGGCCAGAATGGTGGGATGGAAGCAATACAGCAAATCATTTGAACACAAATAGTAATTTTTGCAAATGGTTTTGCAAATTTAGGCTTGGTTTAAAATTGAGGCTCCTGTGCTTTATTGATGCAATGTTTTTACCTGTTTCTCTGATAAATCCTTTTTAGAAATGAGTTAATGAATTTGTATAAACCAGCAAGATGGCCATGTTTCTCTTAGTTCGTTGAAATTTTAACTAATTTCAAGTTGGTTTTATGTCCTTTAGTTAAAGGTTTGGTGCTTAAGAAAGTTAGTTGATATTTTTATTAACAAAAGTTTCCTAGTTTGTTTGCTAAAGGGGAAATCAACTACCCTTTCAATTTTTCTGTGCTCATATTTTCAGATTACAACTGATGGGAAACCCAAGATAATTGATATAATTGATACAACAGGCAGCGGTGATGTAACTACGTGTACCGTTGTAGAACCTAAAGATGGGGAAATTACTGGTCTTTCTGGAAGAACTTTAAAGGTGAGTATTTGGTGGTATGGGGACACCACTGGGCATCTTTTTCTTTGTTGTTCAGCTGTGAACTTAGGACCTATTTTGGTTTCTGCAGAACTTACTTCCTTTTAACTTGATCTTATCCTTTTAACTTGATCTTATCCAAAGCTAATACTGCATTTGCTCATCTTCATGCAGATTGCATGTTCATATGACACTTCTTTTACTTCATGTATGTCTTTATTGAGTGTTCTCTGTAGGTGAAGGGGAGTATGTACAGAATTTTGTCAGGGGCTTGATGATTTAATTACTTTTTGTTCACATAAGTATCTGATAATACTGATGTATTAGGCTGAAGAAAACATGCTAACATGCTTTAAAATTTTCAGACATGCTTCTGTCTTTAAAAGTGTTAGTGTTTTCTACATCTGTGTAAACTACAAGAGGAATTGTGTTAACCTTGTAGCAAATTGTCCTAGAAACTGAAAAATCTGTGAGGGCTTAGTTGTAGGCTCACTGTATTCTCACTATGAATAGAACAGAAATGGTGTAGGGTTTTCAGAAAGGATATAATGAGATATAGTAGAGGTCTCAGCTACATGGAACTGCTGATGTTATTGACATGTTCTTGGTTGGCTGGTTAGATTGATGAGGTGATATGGGGGCATCAAATCTTTGGATCTCTCCGTGTTACCAGGTTTCTTCTGAGTGTTGCACAGAACATGATTGTAAGGGTGAATCTGTTGCTCTCTTTTGCTGTTGTTACTTGGAATAGTGGGGATCTGATCTACTGAGAGCCTAAACTACAGCAAGATATGAAATTAGACATTCAGATGTTTGTCGTGAGCTCTTACCATAATGCCCCTTCATGCTAGGGCGCTGCTTTTCATTTATAGTGCTGTTATTTAACCAGACCTCTACCCAAAAAAGTCACTGCTGAGGCTGTATACTTAAAAAGCAGAGTATCAGGGCAACTGAGACTTAAAGATGTTCAGTCACGGTGTCACATGAGTTGGTGCTGATTTCTTTGGAACTGGATTGAAATTGCTGTGTCATGTTGTTGAAACATAGTGCGGTAGTTACTGTCATAGAGAATTAAAAATAGGGAATTAAATTGGTGATACTTGCAAATCTGTTCTGCTAAGCTCCTTTACACAATGTTGATTATTTTTTATATATGTGTATATATATATATATACCATTAGTTAACGTATTTCTGAATGTACTTTTCTGTAGATTCCAGCGAACTGGGTAAATCCTTCAGGCAAATACCACATTGGCATAAAAAACGGCTATGATATCTATCCTAAAGCTCTTAAGGAGAGGATTCAGGTAAGGAATTGAATTTTGCTTCTGGTGTATAGCCATATTTCACCATTCTGATTCTTAAGATTTTCTAGGAAACTACAGTGTGTGTGATTTGCTAACACACGTAGGCTGCTAGCCAGAGCTTGAGAGCTATTCTCTCACTGACTTTTGTTTAGTTTTGACATGATCTATTTCTTCTGTGATTTTTCAGAACAACAGGAGGTTGCCTAGTGGTCCTTCTCACAGTGGTCTATTGAGGCAATAGTCTAGAAAACAGTGATACCCGTTTCTTTTTTATGTGTAGCAATTGTTGTTTGTTTGTAGTATTGTATTGAACTTCTTTAGCCACTGTGTCTCAAATCAGAATTTTCAAATTATTTTTGTAGTCTTCATACTTTCACATATGTATTTGTCAATATATTGAAGAACTTGGTTTTATGTCACAGAAAGAACGCAAGGAAAAGCTCTGGGATCCTGTTCACAGACTTGCTCTAGCAGAGGCCTGTAGAAAGCAGGAAGAATTTGATGCTGCTCATAGCTCTCCCTCCCAGGTTTGTATAAGTCTAAATAAATTTGTGAAATTGTTATTTGTAACAATTTGTTGCTGGTTGAGAGGTCTAAAATGTTTTATTGGATGAGTGAAGGAAAGATACTTGTGATTATTTTAGCAGAAAACTTTCCAGTGTATCTTCTGATTAATTTTAAAAGTCCATATATGGATAATTGTTTGATTTGCTTAATGTTATTAACTTTCTAAACTTGTCAAATACAAAAGGGTGTTACTTCAAATACTTTGTAGCATATTTTTAGTAAAATTTATTTTTTAAATTTAATATGCTCTTTTTTGAGGCCGTCGTCCTTGCTGTGTTTAAAGTTGGAATCTTCTCAGCATATCCTTTCTTTTCTAAACTAGGTACTATTTCAGTGGAGTTCCAGAAGTACCTCAGGTCACTTCTGTATCATTTAACAATCTGTAAAAAAAAAAAAAAAATGAGGGCTTTAAATGTTAGTTACAGAAATTGGGAATAGTTATACATAATAGGCCAAAAATTAATAGTGCACTGTTGAAGACCATTGAACTTGTAGGTGTTTGACTCCTAGGATAATCTTACATTGTTGATGAAGTAACAGAACAAATGTATAGCATCAGGAAGGAGTATGGGAATACCTGTCTTGTAATAATTTTAGAAATACTCTAACTGTATTTTTGTTGTCTGATTAGGTAAATAAGCTAATAAAGGAAGAACTTCAAAATCAAGTGGAACTGTTGAATTCTTTTGAGAAAAAATATAGTGATCCTGGCCCAGTATATGATTGTGTAGTCTGGAATGATGGTGAGACCTGGAGGTAAATGCCTGAACTTGTTTAAAGTGTCTTGTTCTACGCATGAAACAACAGCTTGCATTGAAGACTGTGTTAGCGTTTACATCTCCCCTCTTTTATAGAGGTTTTATGTATTGTTTGCTTTGAAATAATCCCGCTGTATCACTTCAGTTTCCTGACAAAGTTCTGATCCCAAATGAAGATGGAGTAGAATTAAGTCTTATTAAAGACAGCATGATATAAAGTGTGAGCTTGTGGGATTTTTCCTCTGAAGCAGGATAAAATTGCTTTAAGTGTCCATTGGTAATAGGAAAAGAAACCAAACAACCAAAACCAGAAATCTTTGCACAAACCTCAGAATGTAATATGGCACTTTTCTTGACCGATAATATGCATCATACAAAACAGTAGGCAAGACTTCAAATGTTTGTGTACTAGCACTGAATCAATAGCATTAGTAAAATTTCTTCCTTCAAGAAATTGCCTGAATTTCTGTATGCTTGCTTTTCAAAGGCAGATTTATTTGAATTTAGATTCTGAACACACAACCAGGCTTCGTGGAGTCTTTGGGAGGGCAAGGTAACTGAAAGTTTACAGTGGCTGGAAAATTAACTTGTTTTTGTTTTTGTCAACAGAGCCTGCATAGATACAAGTGAGAATGGTGACTTAAATAGTTGTACAGTGTTGAGAACCTACAAAGAGGCACAGGAATATGGATCTTTTGGAACATCTGAGATGTTGAATTATTCTGTTAATATATATGATGATGGAAACCTTCTTTCAATTGTGACGAGTGGAGGTAAATGAGAGTAATCTTAAGAAAATTTTACTGCTAAGTAGGTAAGAGAAGAATTGGGTCCTGATTCTGATATGTGTGATGGCTCAAGGCAGCTGTCTTAATACAGCGTTCATTACTATAGGAATTGAGATCAATATTCAGATTTCCTAAACTGAATGTATAATGACAACTTATTACCTAAGTTGCTTGCATTTTTTTGGTCTGGAATACTGTCAACCTTGTGTTCATATGCATGTATACCTAGAATATAATTTTAAAGATGTTCCTGCATCTTAAAGCCTATAATAGAGACAACCTTCTTTCAAAGTATCTTTTTTGTTTTGTTTCTTAAATATAGGGTGGTGATTGATTTTTTTTTAATTTTTTTTTTTTAGTTGCTATCTTTTGTGCTTGTGTAGCTTAATAATCTTAAATAAGACAGTAAAGAGCAAAAGGGGTATTAATCTTTATTTTGGTTTATCCAAACTTTTTTGTCATGGTAGGTGGTGTCACTATAGCTGTAGCTCCAACCACTCTGAACCCCTATTTATGTATTCTTTATAGAACCTCCTGAGTGGTTAAGGTGGTATGGATGTATTTGATTTGAAAAATCATAGAATGGTTAGGGTTGGTAGGGACCTTAAAGATCAACTAGTTCTAAACTCCCTGCCATGGGCAGGGACACCTTTCACTAGACCAGGCTGCTCAAAGCCTCACCCAGCCTGGCCTTTTACACCTCCACAGATGGAGCATCCATAACTTCTCTGGGCAACGTGTTCCAGTGCCTCACCACCCTTACAGTAAAAAATGTCTTCCTAATATCTAATCTAAATCTGCCCTCTTTCCGCTTAAAACCATTACCCCTTGTCCTGTCGCTATGCTCCCTGATAAAGAGTGTTTTCCCGTCTCTGCTGTAGGCCCCCTTTAGGTACTGGAAGACTTCTCTAAGGTCTCCCCAGAGCCTTCTCTTCTCCAAGCTGAACAACCCCAACTCTTTCAGCCTGTCCTCATAGGGGAGGTGCTCCAGCCCTCTGATTAATTTTGTGGCTCTCCTCTGGACTCTCTCCAACAGGTCCAGGTCTTTTTTATGCTGGGGGCCCCACATCTGAACACAGTACTCCAGGTGGGGTCTCACGAGAGCAGAGTAGAGGGGGAGAATCACTTCTGTTGACCTTCTGGTCACGCTTCTTTTAATAAAGCCCAGGACACGGTTGGCTTTCTGGGCTGCAAGTGGACATTGCCAGCTAATGTTGAGCTCATCAACCAGCACCCTGAAGTCCTTCTCCTCAGGGCTGCTCTCAAGCCATTCTCTGCCCGGCCTGTATTTGTGCTTGGGATTGCCTTGACCCAGGTGCAGGACCTTGCACTTGGCCTTGTTGAACTTCATGAGGTTGGCATGGGCCCACCTCTCATGCCTGTCAGGATCCCTCTGGATGGCATCCCTTCCCTCCAGCGTGTCAACAGCGCCACACAGCTTGGTGTCATCGGCAAACTTGCTGAGGGTGCACTCAATCCCACTGTCCATGTCACCAACAAAGATGTTAAACAACACTGGTCCCAATACTGACCCCTGAGGAAGGCCACTTGTCTTATTTTTTTCGTGAAACTATCTTATCTCACTACAGAAGCAGTTCTGGTTTCTAAATCAATGATAATTTTTTTTGAGAGATTCCATTTTATACTTCTGTGCAGATTTATTTCTAATTTTTCTCTTAATTCCCACTGTCTGAGTTATGTTGGGTAAAATTTTCATAACTTCGAGTAGGAAGTATTGGGCCTTTCAAGTAACTACCGTCAGTGGAATTAATACTTCTTTTCTCTCTGCCTCTTGCCTCCTTTTTCCTCTAAAAATGCTGCTTTATTTTGCAGATTGCTGCTGTTAACTGCCTTTTTTTTTTTTTCTTAGGATAGTATGACATTTATTAAATAAAGTGATTTGAACCCTGGACTAATTTTATAGAATCACAGGATCATTTAGGTTGTAAAAGACCCTTAAGATCACTGAGTCCAACCGTTAACCTGACACTGCCAATTTCGCTACTACACTGTGTCCCTAAGCGCCAAATCTACATGTCTTTTAAATACTTCCAGGGATGGTGACTCCACCACTTCCCTGGGCAGCCTGTTCAAGTGCTTGATAACCCTTTTGGTGAAGAAATTTTTCCTAATATCCAATCTAAACCTTCCCTGTCGCAACTTGAGGCCATGTCCTCTCGTCCTATTGCTTGTTACCTGGAAGAAGAGACCAACACCCACCTCACTACAACCGCATGTCAAGTAGTTGTAGAGAATGATAAGGTCTCCCCTGAGCCTCCTTTTTTCCAGACTAAACAACCTCACTTCCCTCAGTTGCTCCTCTCAAAGCTTGTCCTCTAGACCCTTCACCAGCTTCACACAATCACAGAATATTAGAGATTGGAAGGGA
>NW_010110495.1:1247-2683 GCF_000699245.1 Pterocles gutturalis | reverse complement strand
CGGGGTCACAGCAGAGCCCCGGGTGAGGGACACGGTGGGGGGGGAACAAGGAAACTCACGCCGAGGTGATGGCCCGGTACCGCTCCTGCCCGGCGGTGTCCCAGATCTGAGCCTTCACCGTCTTGTTGTCCACCTGGATGCTCCTCGTGGCAAACTCCACCCCGATGGTGCTCTTGCTTTCCAGGTTGAACTCGTTGCGGGTGAAGCGTGACAGCAGGTTGCTCTTCCCCACCCCAGAGTCCCCGATGAGCACAACTGGGGGGGGACACAAGCACCGTGTCAGCCCCACTGGACGCCCACCAAAGGCATTCAAAGGCATTTACATCCTGCAATGCCGACCATCCCAACAGACCCCCCAGCCTGGCAGGGACGGGTGGGGGGTTCCCCAGCTGCCTCCACCCCAGACCCAGCCTCTGTTTGGTCCAGGGAGGAGCTGGCACTGGGGGAACAGGACCAGCAGCCTCCACATGCCCTTGGGGAAAATTCCTGCCATTGCCTGGGAACTGCTGGGGGTTTCCTTCCCAGCACCTGCGTCCACAAACCAGAGCCAGGACCTGTATGGAAAGAGCCCGGCCAGAGAGACCAAGCAGAACCATGTCTCTTGTTTCCAGCCCAACCTCCAACCCTGAGGGCACCCAAGAGGACTCAAAGACCTGGTCTCTGAAAGGAAGCATCACCACTCCCCCGCTGCTGCTGGTCCAGCCCGAGAGCAGTCCCTGGGTGTGGGTGACTTCAGTGCATTTTCTGCCTGTCCCATATCTGCCTGGATCCTGTAAAACCTGGTGCAACAGGCTCCCGGGAGGGTTTATCACACAGCTCCCCTGTCAAGTTTGTTGAGTTTATGACTCAACAGGTTTTGTTGTTTTTTTTTTTTCCTTCTTCATTCCCCCACTCCTGATTCTGTTCGTTCTCCAGGTGACTCCCTTCCCCCCCTCCCACGCCCCCGAGCCTCGGGGACACTCCCCCCCACCAGGATCAGACAACAGCAGTAATGAGACCACGACCACCCAGCGACCACGCTGGGGACAAAGCTGGAGCAGCAGCACGGGACCCCCGGGTATGCCGCACGCTGCGCTCGTCGCCAGGGCTGCAAAGCACGCTGCGGGATTTCCCCGGGTTTTGCAGCAAGACACTCATACGAGGCTCGGCCGCCCCCATCCCCCGAGGGCGATGCTCTGGGTCCCGGATGAGCCCTTCCCCATCAGCTCCAGCTCACAGGGACTTGTCTCCCCTGCACGGGCTGGGATGCAAAACCCTCGTTGCAGCGCAGCCAGCAAACAGCGTCGCTCCCGTGAAGCTGACTCCGTGCGGAGCAGCTCCCTGGGACCAGGGACCAGGCTGGAAGGCACCGGCGCCTCGCTGGCAACCACCGTGTCAGGGCGGCCAGTGACGGAGGGACAGGGGGCTCCCCCAGGCTGAAAGCCCCCGGGGGCGTC
>NW_010110495.1:0-1181 GCF_000699245.1 Pterocles gutturalis | reverse complement strand
GAACCGGGTTCGTTAATGCTTACCGAGCCTCGCCGCTTTGGTCTGGGCTCGGTGTTGAATCAACGGGAAGTTGCCACTTCCCTCGGCTCAACCGCCACGTCCCCGGTCCCAGCAGCGCCGCGCTCCCGCTGCCTCTGTCCCCAAGCACCTCCGTGGCCCGGGGACAGGATGCCAGAGCATCACAGGGGAAACTGAGGCACAAGCACGCCGTGCTGCATCACCCCTGCAGCCAGCAAGAAAAGTACGGGTCTGGGATGGGAAAAGCCTTCGGAAAGCAGGCTGGGGGAGCGAAGGAGCAGAGCCAGCCCGTCCCGGGCTCATGCTGACCTTGCACAGCCCCCCATGGCCACAGCGTGCACCCCACCCTCCTGCTGGCTTAGCACAGCCAGGGGTGCAGGGAGGGAGCCGGCTGGGAGCTGGCAGCCTCTGGGGCACCTCGGTGCAGGGGACACGTGCTCAGCCCCATCGCCCTGGGCTTGAAGGGCAGGAGGGAGCGGCATCCACCACCCCCCCGCACAAAAGTGCTGGAAAATCTCAGTCCTGCTGCCTCTGAGCACGCAGCACGAGCTGTTCGGAGCAGGGAGCACGCATCCTGTGAGCGCCGCTGAAATATCCCCGATGCATCACGTCCCACCCCAAAGATGGGGATGGAAGCAGCCGCAGCTCCGCACGGCGGGGCGAGGAAGGGTCGGTGGGCTGGTGCTCGTCCATCCCAAGCCCCTCCATCCGCACCGAGGGCCTCCCCGTGAGCACAGCTGGAACTTGCAACGTGGGGAAGCAGCTGATGCTCAGTGGAAAATCAGGATAACGCTGCTTCGAGCGGTGACCGTCTCCCGTTTCTCAGGGTCCCAGCAGAGCCATCGAACCCCAGCGAGCGCTCGCCCAGCTCCGTGCCCTGAACATTGTGCCTCCCTTGGATTTTTTCTCCTATTTCAAGAGGGATGAGCAGCCCTTGCATTCAAAACCAAGTTTTCTTACTGTTTTAAAGACTCTAGAGACCACCACGAGACCGCGGAGGGGAACGCGGAGCCCGGTGCCGCACTGCTCGCAGCCCCAGCTCCTGCAGGGACAATGCAGGAGGACAACGCTCCGGGGACATCTCAGCGCTGCTCTGCTGGGGCAAGAAGCAAAGGACACACTGGCCGGAGGAGCTCCTGCCCAGGCACCTCGCTCCGAGGCAC
>NW_010110494.1:14618-17583 GCF_000699245.1 Pterocles gutturalis | reverse complement strand
GAGCCGGGGCGAACCCGCCGGCTAAACCCTCCGCCACCATCGCCAGCCTCTGACATGCACGTTCGGAGATGAACAAGCCGTGGGAAGACAGAGAAGAGGAGGGGGAAAAAAAAGAGAAAGATAAAAAAGGAGATGGGAGAGAAGATGGGTAAAAGGCTTTTACTTACCCGAGTCGCAGGGTGTGCCTGGAGCGGTTAAAGACAGAGCCTTACGGAGCAGTTCAGCCGGATCACACACAGTGTAAAGCTTGGTGTTAGCGTCCAGCATGCGACCGTTTTTTGTTTGCAAAAAGAACCCCCCCACACACAGGTCGTCCTCTTGCACTTTGTGTGGTTTTTGTTTGTTTAAATCCCGGAGGGTTAGTTAAAAACTTGTAAGCAAGGATGTCAGTTAATCTTAAAAAACAGTTGACGTGAAACACAAACTGTACAGGGACACATCATGCTCAATTTAGTGCGTTCTGCTTTGCGGTTTTTTTGGTGTTTTGTTTTTTTTTTTTTGTCTTTTCGAACTTCTCTCTGACAGTTGGATGTTTCCAGCAAGCAAATGTTAAGAGTTCCTCATGCTCCCTCTACAGTGAAGCAACCGCACCGCACGCGGGGTTCGTCTCCCGGACCGGGATCTCCGGAGCCCCACTGCCACCTCTCGTTTTGTTTGCTGGGCTTCAGCGAGAGCGTGAGTGAATGTTCCAGCCCGAGCCACGAAAAACAGCCCTGGGGACGGCTTTGGCTCTAAAGTCATTTTCCTGCCTGGGAGGGAGGAAAAGGGAAAGGACGGAGCATCCTTTCCGCGGGCAGGCTGCTCTCGGCTGCAATCCTGGCAGAAGCATTTGACGCCGTTTAGCGGCGATTAATGATCCCGTTAGCTCACCGCAAGCTTTCTGCTGCCAGCACAAGGGCTAAGGGGCTTGCAATAGAAAGTGGTTACTGCACGGAGAGCCCTAAAATGTGCTCTAAAGTCCAGCTTGGAGAGAAAGGCTCTATGTTTAGGTGAAAGCTGGACAGGAGGATTTGCACCAAGCAGCCGCATCGCCCTGTGCCCACGAGTGGCTCGAACAGGGCTTCACTCACGGACCCGACAGCCCAAACCTGCATCACGCCTCCAAATCCCAGTGGGCTGTTGCTTCAGAGTACAGGGAGCCAGCAAGCAAACACACAAATAAATCCATCGACACATGTATACACACGTACACGGATATCTGGGAGTGACCGCAGACAGCTCGCGCCGCCGACAGAGGCACCAGGGATGCGCTTTCAGCCCTCCCTACCCGGCGGAACCAGGATGGGGACTGGTGGGAGCACTGGTGGGTGTGAACGGGGAATGGGTCCGGCTGCGGGGCCAGGAAGGTCTCCCAGGTCAGCTGAGGGCTCGGACAATGCCGTCGCCTTCCAGGAGGGAAGAGCAACTCATCCAGCCCCAGCTGAGACAACACCTCTCGGCAGACCCTGAGACACGTGAGACCACAGGGGAGAACGTCCTTGGGTAGAAACCCACCTCCTGGTATGGCACAGGGGACCCCGATGTGCCAAGGGGACCGGTCCCAGGACACGGGGCCACCTGCATCCTTCCCAGCACCTGAAGAGCCAACCCTTGCGCCCAGGGCAGAGCTCTGGTGAAACCATCGCAAAGGACAACTCTCTCAGGACAATTTCAAAGGACAACTCTCTGGCTGAGCTGGGAGGTGGCAGGTGAACGGCTCCTGCTCAGCCCCCAGGGACCAGCCCCGATGGTTTGGGTGATGGATGGACGGAAGAGAAGGGAGGGCAACCACATGCAAGTAAGAA
Organism: Pterocles gutturalis; assembly: GCF_000699245.1. Classification (NCBI taxonomy): domain Eukaryota; kingdom Metazoa; phylum Chordata; class Aves; order Pterocliformes; family Pteroclidae; genus Pterocles; species Pterocles gutturalis. Next base: position 15,799 of record NW_010110494.1, on the reverse strand, counting down.
AGTCGATGAGCTGTGAGCGGCTGGGGTAGCCATGAGATCTGCAACCAAGCAAAACCTTTTTCACCCCCTGAGGAGCACCCAGTGTCCGTGCGGCCACGGGGCCGGGCAAGAGCGGTACCTTGTGCTCTGTCTCCTGTGCCAGCTGGCTCTGGAGCTGCTGGAGCTGCTCCGTGGAGTCGGTGCAGAGCGCCTGGTAGGTCTCCTTCAGAGCACCGATCTGAGCGGAAATCTGGTCCTTCTCCGGGTGGGAAAGCCTGCAAGGGGAAGGGGAAATCCCTCAGGGAGACTGCACAAACCAGCTCCCAGCTCTGCAGAATTCCCGTGTTCCTCTGGGGAAGGAAAAGGTCAAACCCACCAGGAGTCCCCTCTTCCCCCTGCCCTGCTCCTCGCCCGGCTCAGCTAAAACCAGCCGGAGTGACCGCGCCGAGCAAAGGCTGACCTGCATCGTAACAACCAAATCCCCAAATATACGGGGGCTGGATCACTACTAAGGGGGATTAATATTGTCCTAACGGGACAAATGGGCTTCATATTTCCCAGTTCTTGTTGCAGAGGAGAAAAAAGACAATTTTGACATGCAGCCAGTCACTGTTTTCAACAGGAGCCAGGCACTGGACCCCAGGGATGCCCCAGCGCCAGCTTTAAGATATCTCCTCTCGCCCCACCGCTCTCCCTGCCCGTCCCCTCCTCGGGCCACACTCGCCTGTGGCTGTGTTTTGCCAGGAAGATTTGTGAAGTTTTGATGGCCTCAGAGACCTGCTCCTTCTTTGCAGCCAGCTCCTCATTCAGAGCCTGTTGAAAAAAAAAAAAAAAAAAAAAAGAAAAAAAAGCAAGCAAGCAGCTTAATTCAGCTGTGGAAAAAAGAGCAGAAGTGGAAACAAACCGCCTGACAGTCGCCCCCAGTCTACCTGCTGCTCCGAGATGGATTTCTCAATGTCGCCCAGCTCTCTGCTCCCCGCAGCGGCCGTCCTGCCTTGCACGCTCTGCTTCAAGCCCAGGGCCCAGCCCAGGAGCTCCTTCACCTTGTCCACATGCTCCTGCTTCTCCTCCTCCACCACTTTCTGCAAACAGGGGAGGGAGCAAGAAAACCACGTCAAAGGGAGCCCGGATTTCAGGCTCTCGGGAGCAGCGCCCGGGATGTAACCTCAACACGGAGCAGCATCCTCGGGGTGCTCGGAAAT
>NW_010110494.1:5830-14581 GCF_000699245.1 Pterocles gutturalis | reverse complement strand
TCCCCCCCCCCCTCCTCCACCCGCCGCAGCGCGTCGCTGATGTACTTCACGTGCTGCGTGGTCAGCGTCACCAGGGCTGTATAGCGAGTCCGCAAATCCATGAACTGCCAGGGGAGAGAGGGAGACACGGGGCGCATCAGCCACACGACACGGACGCACCACCTCTCGCTTGGGAACCCCCCGGGCACCTCGCAGACAGCAATGAACGGCAGCGAGTCTGCCGGGGAGGGTTGTGGCCACGCATGGCATGCGACGGGGAGCTGCTGGTCACAGACACTGGGAGGATGCTCAGCTCTCACACCGAGGGCAAGCGGGATCTTTGATATCCACATGGAGCAGATGGGATCTCGGGTCCCAAAGATCCACAGACAGGGATGCTGCGTGGCGCTCTGGTTATTTGCCTCGCAAGGCTGAAGGACTGAGCTGACCCTGCTGGATTTGACCCAGGGGTTCCCCGGAGTCCAGGTATTTCATACCTGCCCTACCCATCCTCTCTGGCTCGTGGAAAAAACAGCGAGGGTGGAAACTGTACAAGAGAGTTCAGCAGCAGGGAGCTCATTTCAGAGAGGCTGCCTGGTGGTTTGCTCAGCATTGACGAACCTCCCCCCCTGCAAAATTTCTCCCTTGCAAGGTCGGGCGGGCAGCCGCGCTCCTACCTCCTGCGTGATGGCATCCGAGGATGAGAGCATGCGCCGGCGTTTCATGGGAGACTTCTGCTGCGACTCCACAAACGCCTGGTACGTCATGAGCTGCAGCTCGTAGTCCTGCAAACGCAAGCGGGGGGAAGAGACATGGAGCATGTGAGATGCAAACTGCGCTGGGGCGTTTCTGCCCAGCCAGCCTCATCGAGGCACAGGAACTGTACCTTGACGGCAGCCGAGTATTGCTGCGAGAATTTCTGACACTGGTCCAGTTTGGCTTGATTTTTCTCAATTTCTGCAGCCAAAGCCTTCAACAAAATTCAAAGAAAAAATGGTTGTCAGGACAGCTGCCGTGGGTGGCGAGCTGAATTTCAGTCCCTATCCCTCCTCCCTTTTGGGAACAGTCTTTATCCTCTTCAATTTCATGTTTTCAAGCTCACAGGTGATAAGATTTCAGTGAAACAAAGGACCTGGCCACTGCAGCGCCCATGCCATCGAGCTCCTGTCTCACCGTCTGCTGGCTGAGCTGCTCCGACAGCACCCGGCTGTCCTCCGCCTGCCCTGGCTTCATCAGCTCCTGCTGGACCGTGATCTCCTCGATCCACTGGATCAGGGCGCTGTGGCACTGCCGGTAATCGCTCAGCACCTCCTGGATGCTCTCCAGCTCCACGTGGCTGAAAGAAGAACCAGGACATATAAGAGGAGGATGAAATGCCACCGTAGGCTAGCGGGATAGCCAGAAGGAATCTCATCTGGAAAAACATCGCTGCTGACAAGCCTGACCCAAGCTCTCAGCTGGAGGATGGAAGGAGATCTGGGAAAGGAGGCAGGAGGTTTCTCACCGGGTCTCAACCTGGGCGCAGACGCGCTGCCAGCGGTCCCACAGCTGGCTGCTCTTCTCCTGATAGCACTCCAGGTCGATGCTGGGCTCTTTCCTCAGCCGGTACAGCTGCTCTCCCACCGCCTTCGCCTTTGCCATCTCCTGCTCCAACGTGGAGAAGATGGAGCCCTTGTCCTTCACTTCCCCGAGCCACTGCTGCAAAACCAGCAAGAGAAAACTCCAGTTCAACGCCACGGGAAGCGAAAGGCACTTTAAATCAGAGATGTGCTCCTGCCCAGAGCTGAGAAGTCTGAGAAGGGGTTTATCCTCCCTCTCTCCTCAACCTGCAAAGAACTGGCTGATTACAGGAGGTGGGAAATGGAGGGGACCATGTCCCCAGCTTGGAGCAAGCCAGACTGGTTCAGCCCATCCTGCAGCAACAGGACACGGAGCTGCCAAGAAGCTCACGTGTGTGAGAGCGTACAAGCCACAGCAGCGCCTTTTCCTTTCCAAAGCTATCCAGGATCACACAAGCAGCCCAAAATCATCCCAAGGCAAGAAAAAAGGCATGCAGTGCAAATCCAGCAGAGAAAGGGAAGGACCCTGCTTGACGAACACCGAATCCTTTTCCGATTTCTGCCTGCCCACCCGGGAACTGAAGAGCACCCACCTGCAAGGCGGCTCTCTGCGCCTGGATGGCTCCCAGGTCGGCGGGGACGCCTTCCTCTCGGCTCAGCTTCACCTCGTACCCTTTGACCAGAGACTCGGCTCCTTGCATGTTCCGGATAATAATATCAACCGTCTTCAACCTGGCAAATCAGAGGCGGCACAATGACATCCAACAGTTGGCAGCAGAGATCCTCTTGAGCACAAGGGTGTTGGCACCGTGCGCCGCAGAGGGATGGAGCTCAGCGCGAGGTGTATTAGAGGGTCAAAAAAAGGTCTTCAGCAGAATTGGGCAGATACAAAAAGGAATTTGGGAACAGAGGCATGTCCCGACTCACTTGTCCAGGTAGATGGAAGACAGCCCATACATCTGGTCCATCTTGTTCACCATCAAGTCCAGTTCGAAACGCAAGTGAGGCGTGCTGGACCCCACGGGCGCCTTGCTGAGGAAGCTGTAGCACCTCTCAGAAACAAACTGCAGGTCTGACTTCAGCCGCTGCAGATCCTCCTGCATGCGCTACGGGAGGAAGGGGAAGAACGTGAAAGGAGAGCCCAGGCAGGCGGAGAAAAATCAAGACTGCCCTTAGCAAAGGAGATAGCATGAAATGAAGCAGGGAGCCCACCCAGAGAGGTTTCCTGCTGCTTTCTGTGCAGCGAGATCCTCTTGAACTTCACAGTCATGCACCCACCATCCACACACTCACCCTGGAGAAGGGAGAAGCTGGTTTTGGCACATGCTGAAGACCAGTGGCCACCACCTCCCTCCCCTCCACACCTCACAGCAGCAGGACTGACCTCCTGCTCCGCAATGCAGATGGTGTTCTCCTGGATAGTGTCACCGTCTGCTCGGGTGCTGCTCTGGGACTGGATTCGGCTCACCAGCCTCTGCTCACACTCCTCCAGGCGCAGACGGATGTTCTTGAGCTCAGAGAGATATGTCCTGGCTATGGTCTCATCCTTGTCTTCTGCAAGTCACAGACAAAAAAAGAGAAGCTCAAAACACAGCAAAAGATACCTGGCTGGTCCCTGCCCCCAGTGGGACCTGCCGTGAGCCCCGGAGCCAAGGGCAGCACCGTGCTGACACCGGGGTCTCTGCTCAGATGGAACATCAGTTAATCAAATCATCTCATCCGAACACAGCTGAGAACGAGCCCAGCCACAGGGCACCTCGCACGATGAACCCAGAGTCCTCACTCTTACTGGGACTCACAGTGCTGCCGTGTCACACGTGTCACTGCCACATATATTTTTTCAAAGATTAAATGCAGGCAGAACTCCTTGCTCATCATGCATCCTAACGATTGAACCCATCTCAGCAACATCAGGGCAAGAGGACTCAGCGGTTAAGCTGAAGCTGCAGAGCTGAGCCCTCCTGCAGGGACATCGCTGGGCACTCAAACAGATGGAGAAACAAGGAGAGCAGCTGCTCACACTATCAACTAGCTAGCTCAGGAAAAAAAAAAAAAAAAAAGAAAATGAAGCCATCCCATAAATCCTTTGTTTATGAGTCCCCCCAGCTCCTGGTTAATCCATCAGCCCTTTGAAGCTCACCGTTCTCCATGGACTCCAGCAGCTGCCGGATGTGTTCCTTGGAAGCCTCCACGTCCTCCTCCAGGCGCAGGCGGTCGGACACGGAGAAGAGCTCGGAGTCGCGGCTGTCCTGCAGGAAATCCTCGTAGTGCGCCTGGAGGTTCTTCAGGGCTTGCTGGCACTCCCCTTGCGCCAGGGAGCGGAGCTGCGCGGGGAAAAGCCGCAGATGGAACCACGGGAACGACTTCCTGCACAGCACCCAAGTCACCCTCCCCGGCTTAATCACCTTCATCTGCCAAGTGAGTGTTTTCCCTTTCGAGGAGAAAAGGAACGCTGCTCGGGGTCAGCCTCACACCTCCCTCACTCCCTGATGAAACCCTGACTCCACAACCCCTTGTGCTTATCACAGTTCAAACTGCTGATGCTCATTTATAGGGCAAACCTGCAATCCCACCGCACAGAACCCCCAGGCTCAGGTTTTCCCTCTGTTCAAGCTGCAAAGACCCTCGATTTCCCCACCATCGCAGTCTCTGCTCTTCCCTTGAACCCCTCCCGTCCTCCTTGGCCCCACGGAGGAGCCGGACAGCGAGGGACGCAGCTGCGGAGCTGGGCAGAGCCGTCCCTGCCGTACCTTCTCCATGCTGAAGCTTTGCACCAGGGCGATGTCCTTCCGCAGGTAGTTCCAGGAGATGAGGCTCTTGGTGTTCATGTGCAGCTGGTGCCACAGAGCCATCACCTTCTGGTACAGCTGCTCCACCCTGCGAGGGGAAGGAGCAGATTTATCAGCCCCAGAGCTCCCAGCACGCCCAGTCCCCACCCTATGAAGCCACCAGCCATCCCAGCACCCATCGAGGCAGCGGGCCCAGCCTGGCCACGCACAGCGAGCGATGCTCCTGCTGCTCCGTGCCAGAGATCCCTCCAGGGATCCCTCCTCCCAAATCTCTGGGGTTTTCTTTGCAAGTTGCTGTGATTTGAGTTTGCAGCTGTACAACCACGAGGGATTCCTCCCCTCACCCCAAACCAGCTGTGCCACCCTCTCCTCTTCCTCCCCCCCAGCTCCTCCTCCTCCCCCCCAGCTCCTCTCCCATTCCCACCCCAGATCTGTCCCCTCCCATGCCACCAACCCCCTCCCCATCTCCCTGCACCTCTGGGACCCCCCCAGAAGTCACCTGCTGGCCACCTCGATGGCCTCTTTGTTGGGCGGGGGGATGAGGAAGCAGACAGAAGGCACCATGGCCTCGTTCCCCGTGGGGCTGATCACCTTCCACTTGGTCCGTTGGGAATTGTCCTCCAGCACGCACTCATCGTTCCTGCAGATTGTGATCTGTGACGGCAACAACCACCCGGAGCGTCAGAACCCAGCAGTGGGGCTGCACCCCCTGCCCTCGCTGCCGGCTCCCCTCCGTATATAACATCTGTATGTTTTAACCAAGCAAAAGCCTGGGATGGTGCCAGGCAGAGCAGCACGCTCGTGCCTGGAGAGGAGGGGACGAGGAAGCTGAACGGCGGTGGCTAACACCCACGAGTTTATTTGGCTGAGGCTGGGGGAGGGAAAAGTGCTTCAGCTCCTGCCCAGAATAAACCTGAGACACAGAAATCTGCTCCAGGAAAAACATCCGTGCTATTTTCTTCCTTCTGTCTTCTCACTCCGTTCCCGCTTTCCACTGCCAGACCCCACGGAGCGTGGTGGTGGCATCCTCAGCCATCGCGGGTGTCACTCCCTTGCCTCGTCCCTAGCGTCCCTCCCAAAGTCACACCGACCGCCCCCCAGCCCTCACCTCGATCTGGCGATAGTCGCAAACCGCCTTGATGGGGATCGTGCTCTTCACCAGGTGCTCCGGGTTCCTGGGTCGGAGCTGGACGATGGTTTTGGAGCGTCCCACCAGGCTGGCGACGGAGCTCTTGGACTGGATGAGCTGCTCCTTCTCGTCCTGCAGGAGGAAGGACAAAGGGACGGGTTGCTGGAGGCAGGGGAGAGGGGGGCTCTCCCGGGCATTTCGGCACCCCCCACCCCAACGCTGGCCTGCAAGAGCTACGCTGGGATCTCAAGGGTTTGAACAAACACGTTGGGAGAATCCTGCTGCCCTAACGGGATGGGAAGAAGGGTCAGGAGAGGTGGGATGGAAGGGAGAACCAATGGCACGGCAGGGGGGGGACCTCGCCGCTATTGCCCTTTTTTGAATTCGCCTCAATCCCCCCAGCGCCCCGCCGGAGCCGCATGCACGCCTCTGGTCTTTCACTGCTGGGACCAGAAAACATTGTCTGACAAAAGGGAAAAAAAAGGAGAACGCAGCACACACCAAAATTAACGTTCCAGGAGGTGTAAGGGGCCAAGAGCAGGACAAGCTCCAGCCCAAAAGCTGGGGACATTCAGATATCTGGAGGAGAGACCCCAGCAGCATGCTCCCTCTTCTAAAGGTTATGGTCAAACCAACGGCTGGGATGGGGATGCGACGAATTACGTGGGTAAAACATCTCGGGAGAAGGGGCTAGTGGTGGAGTGATCGCACAGGTCTCTGGGGCTGGGACAACCCTGGGGACTGGTGGCCAAGCCCCCCTGGAACAGCCTCTGGCACAGATGGAGACGTGTGCGGATCACGACACTGGCAGCTCGTGTAATTAGTGGCAGCTCAGCCTGTTCTGGCTGCAAAAGTTTCAAAAGGATCCCAGGAAAATGTTCTCCCTCATGCTTGGTACTCTCAGGGTCAGTTAGTGAGCTGACAATGGTGAAGGATAATTTAATGGTAAAAAAAAAAAAAGAAAAAGAAAAGAATAAATGATTAAATAAACTACCTGTGCCTGTCCCAGGGAGCATGATTGGAAGAAATACAACTTTAACTTATTAGGTAAGAAAGAGTAATATAGCTAAGCCCAGGGCAGCTGCTAAGATCGTGGCCACGCTCCAGCTGCCCGGACGAGCCTCTCCCACCCCGGACGGCGCCCGCCGGGCTCCCGGAGCCATGGGGCTCATCAGGACAGACCCCTGGAGCCAGGCTGGCTGCTCCCTGGTAGCACTGGGGGACAGACCAGGACAGAGAGGATGGGAGTCCCCAGGAGACTGGGAGAGAAGACGGTGAGCCCTCACCCAGCTGATGCACCCATCGCCAACATCCAGTAACAGCATCCCAGCTTCACTGGGGACACTACTAGGAGCGAACCCAAAGCAGCCGCCTGCCTCCACGCCCTCAAATGTCACCTCCTGGCACTTCCACAGCAGCTCAGTGGTTAACCCCCAGCCCAAATCCTCCCCCAACCCTGCTTTCAAACACCGTCCGATGCTCTGCTCCTTGGGTTTGGGGTTTAGGTTGGGTTTTTTCCAGGAAGCTCCCAGCAGGATCGCCCATCATCTGCTCTCCGCCACGCCGCAGCTAAGCCAGCCCACGTGCTGGGAGATCAGCGCTGAGCCCCCTCCCCGCGCACAGCCGGGCTGCCCCGGCTCTCCCCCCACCGGCACAGCGCGACGGATTAACGCCGGATTTGGGCTGGATAAAGCGCCGGCATTTCTCCGCATCCCACCGTGCTGAGCACCAGCTCCAGAGCAGAATCAGGATCATCCTATGGGCTCCACGCGACGCCTCCGTCAGCAGAACCCAACCGGCTCCACGCTGCCGTGGACCGGGATGGGGCGATGGGCACCAACGGGGAAGAACCAGCTCAGATGTTTTATTTTTCCACACATCGAGCTATGAGCTTGCACAGGCAGCACACGCCGCTTGCTCTGCACCCCGAGGATGCAGAAAAACTCCGGATGGTGCCTCTACATAAAAGTGACCCATTGGCTGTCGTAACGACCAAAATCTGTCTCCCCCCGGCAGCGATACACCCCCAGCCTGTGCCCCATGGCCACGCACAAACACGTGCAGCAGCTCCACCCAAAAGCAGAACATCGACCGAGAGGGGAAACAAACCACGTTAGGTGAGACTGTGCCACCACGGGGATACAATGCTCCCAGTTCTCCCCGGAAAGCTAGAGGTGCCCCGAGCAGCGCTGCTGGAGCGGAGCGAGGTCACCCATCGCCTGCCCAGGGTGGGGGGATGCTGGAGAACCCACCATGGAGTCCTGCAGCAGGTCCTCCAGCCGCGTCAGGCTCGTGTTACGGTCGCAAGAATACTTCCTTTTGATGGAGTCCTGCAGGTTGCGCAGGTAGGTCTCTGACTCGCAAGCATCGCTGAAGAACTGCAAAGGTAAAAAGGGTCACGGAAACCTGCCCGAGGCCACCGAGCGGCCAGCAGCACGCTGCGGGCGAGGGACCAGCCCCGATGCTATCCTGGCCTTGGGGCTGCCCAGGCAGCCAGCATCCCGCAGGCATGGCCAGAGCTACGTGGAAGTTGATCCCTTTTGCCCCAGCGAGACATCCCCGCAGAGGAGGTAAGGAGAAAGAGCTGATCCAGGAGAAAGCAGCCCCCAGGAGCTCCACAAATCCTCCCTCCCTCCCCGCCAAGGGAGCAGCAGCGTACGAAGCTCGTGCAGCAGGATGCAGCGGATGGCGAGCAGGGAAATGTCGTCTGTCCCTCGCGAGTACCTGGAAGTAGGCGGTGTTCTCCTTCACGTGCTGTTCCACGCAGAGGCAGAGCTGCTTGATCCACTGCCACTGGCTCTGCACGGCAGCGCTGTACGCCTGCAGAACACACACCCAACGGCGATGAACAACAAGGATTTACCAGCCGGGGGGGTCACAGCGAGGACACGGCTACAGCCGGTGGGATGCACGTGAACGGGCGAGATCCGGCTGCAAGCAGGAGGGTTGGGACACGGGCACAAGGAGCAGGGGACGGCAGCCCCCGGACCGGCGATGCCGCGGGCTGAGGGAGGCACAGGGTTGCTTTCACCCACCCCAGGGAGAAACCCCAGGGAGAACCACATCCCTGCAGCCCTTTGCTTCACCACCACGCTTTTCCTGGAAGCTGGGATAACTCCAAGCAAGCCGAGGGCATCACCTCGCTGCAGGAAAAGGCTCATGCTCTGCACAAGCCCAGCTGAGCTTTAATTCGAGGTGGGGATTCTTTGGGAACAGCCTCAAGCTTCTCATTGCGCTCCCCAGAATAAACCAGCTCTATCCCTGCCCTGATGCTCTTCCCCCAGCAGAAAACCCT
>NW_010110494.1:5456-5818 GCF_000699245.1 Pterocles gutturalis | reverse complement strand
TAAGGGCAACCTGGGGTGGGACGGCAGGTTTCCCAACCCTGGCTGAGCAGATTTGCTCCTGGAGGATTCTCAGGGCTCCTCCAGCCCCTCCGTGCGCCCGCTCACCTCCACGGTCTGCTTGGCCGGGTGGTTCTCCAGGGACAGCAGCTCGGCCGTGTCTTGGAGGGAGCGGAAGATGTCCTGCTTCTCCTCCAGCTCCGCCGTCAGCTCCTGCGTGAAGGACACAAACAAAGTCCAAATCTTGGCTCCGGGGAGCAGCAACGCTCAGAGCCTGCGTCCAACGAACACAAGATGCAGCACGGGAGTGCTGCAGGGAATACCGGCGGTTCTCCCTGCTCCGGGCCGGATTAGAGGGGGTTCTT
>NW_010110494.1:1972-5367 GCF_000699245.1 Pterocles gutturalis | reverse complement strand
CGGGAGCGCGGCAGGGAATACCGGCGGATCTCCGGGATCCGGCACGGCTGACGGGAGCGCTGCAGGGAATACCGGCGGATCCCCGGGATCCAGCACGGCTGACAGGAGCGCTGCAGGGAATACCAGCGGATCTCCGGGATCTGGCACGGCTGACGGGAGCACTGCAGGGAATACCAGCAGATCTCTGGGATCTGGCATGGCTGACGGGAGCACTGCAGGGAATACCGGCGGATCTCTGGGATCCGGCACAGCTTACGGAAGCATCGCAGCCAACTCCCATTGGGACACCTCCTATGCACCCAACACACAGGGCAGATGTAACACTGGTACTGGAAACCTGCCTGGGGACCTCTTCAGATGCAGACAATGCGATTGTGCAACGACAGCAATTTATCTGTAGTGCTTTAGAGAGGAACCAGTTTTCCTCCTTAGCTCAGATTTTTTTCCCCCGCTAGTTAAAGATGCCTTTAGTTCCAAACAGTGCTAAAAAGGCAGCTTTTGATGTCTTTTAAATTAAAACTCAATTCAACAAACACTTTCTTGCACTTTCTGCTCTAGGGAGAGCTCTTTCATCAGCTGCAAGCTCAGTGACATGGGATGGAGCATTGAACCTCTGGGGACCTCAGGTCTATCGGGAGCAACCCAGGGAGCACCCATCCCACCCGCCCTGTCCTGGGATTGCTCACCGAGAAGTAGTTCCTCTTGGCTGTGACGTTGGGGTTGTTGTTGCTCCAGTCGTAGGCCAGCTCCTCCTCCTCCTTCTCGTTCAGCCAGATCAGCTCAGCGGTGGCCCGGGACACAAACCCATGCAAGCTCTGGAGGTGCCGCAGCCGGAAGCTCGAGGTTTCCTGAACACAACACAGTGTGATTCCTCTGCCCTGCTCTGAAGGCGATCGCTTTCTTCCCCCCTCCCCAGCGCTGGAGCCGGGATGCCCAGAAGCAGGGAAGCCCAGGAGCCAGGATGATCGGGAGCTGGAATGCTGGGATGCTCGGAAGCCGGGATGCTCGGGAGCCAGGATGCTCAGGAGCCGGGACAACCAGGAGCTGCGAAGCCCAGGAGCCGGGCAGCAGGGACAGACCCCACACTCCCCCCCGCAGTGCTTTAAGCCCCCTCGAAGCCCACTCACCATCAGCTTGCAGTACTGCGTCTCCAGCTTGCCAAGTGTCTCCGTGTAGCTAGCGCGGAAATTCTGAGACATTTTACCCTGAAAGATGAAAAATGCTCCTGTTACCTGACATGGGATGGCATCACTTGAAACCCCATCTCCGAATTTTTCTCCCTAGCTTTGCAGGAGCAAAAGGACGTGCAGAGGCTCAGGGCACCAATGTCCATCCAGAAGCTCCATCCTTAAAAAAATACCTCTACCCCAAGCAACTTTACCCACAAGAGCCGATCCCGATGCACACTTTGCGTCCCCCAGCCCATCCCACCGTACCTCGTACATCCGAGCCTCCTTCATGCTGGAGCCTAGCTCCTCCACGCTGGTGTGGACGTGCCGCTGGGTCTCCAGCTGGGTTTCCACGCTCGGCAGGTCGCTCCCCCACTCTGCCCGCTCCAGTCTCATCTGAAACAGGTCAAGAGGTCCAAGTCAGCACTCCTCATCTCCAGGAGCATGTCTCAAAAGGACACGAGGGCAAGGAAAGCTCCTAGGTCACTCAAGAGGGAACCAACACCGCGCCAGTCCCAGCAGAGGGTCCTAAGCCAGTGAGTGATTTCTGGGACAGCCCACGCAAGCTTCACACCCACGTAAGACCAAAGGACTGGCTGCATCAGCAGAGATTTGCTGCCAGCTGGGATCTCCTGATACCCACTGATCAGCAGGATCAAGAGAGAGAAAACCCAACTCAAGCGTGGGTGCTCTCCAGAAACTCTGAACCATCAAAGCAGTTACTCACAAAGGCAGGAAAAAGCCCAGACCAGCTCCCTGCCTCCCCACATCAGGCTGAGCGGAGGCAGGTAACCTGGCCCAGCCAGCACTCACCTGCACTTCCTCCACCCACGCCAGCAGCTCGTACACGAACCGGAGGCTGCCTTCGTCTTCGGAAGAGGAGATGGCCACCAGCTCGGTCCTGGGCATGGGTTTGCGGAACCAGGAGGCAGCAGAGGTGTGCAGCCCTTTGGTCAGGGACTCGCCCTTCAAGTGCGTTGTGCTCAGCGTGGAAGGAGGCACCAGCTCCAGGGTGGAGAAGTGACCTTTCCTGTACAGGTTTGTGCACTCCAGCCTCAGCGTCACCAGCTCGTCTTGCAGCTGCATGATCCTGGAGGGGCGAGCAAGCCACGGGTGAGAAGACGCACAGAGTTCTCCTTCCCCACAACAGCAGCCCCGTGCACCAGCCCCGACCACGTTTCTCCATCCACAGACCATCTCAGACCCGGTTCCTCTCACCTGAACACCAGCGCCTCCAGCTGGTAATAATTCTCATCCCGCAGGATCTGCACATCCACCTGGAGCTGGCGCAGGAGCCCCTCGCACTCCTGCAGGTACACGACCACGTCGGACTCATACTGCACCGGCTGGCCCGACTCCAGGTGAGCGGTGTCCTGCACCGAGAGAGGGGAGATGGAGGGATGGGCTCAGCATCGACTTCAAGACCAAAAGGACTTTTTAATCCTCAAGCTTGACTTAAGCAGAGGAACATCAGCTCATCGCTCCCGCCACACCCAGGATGTCCCCTTTAGTCCTGTCCCCAAGGTCCCCGTGCCACAGGTCACTAGGCATCCACTGTCACCCCTCCGGGATGGGCTCAGTGTCAGAAGAGAAAGGAAAGCTGTGCAGGGGAACCCACTACCCCACGCAGATGAAAGGGGCAGAGATGGGCATAAAAGAAGAAGCAGGAAAAAAAAAGTAAATTTAAAATTCGGAAGGGAGAAAACACCCCCCACACTCACAGCTTGCAGCGTGTTCTTTGCGAGAGTGAGTTTTTCTTCACAGCTCAGAGCACCATTCTGGATTTTGTTAGCAATTTGTAGCAGCAATTCCAGCCTGCGATGACAGAGGGAACGAGAATGAGGGGAAGGCTTTGGGACATCCCTCCAGCCTGGGGAGCAGGGGATGTTGACACCGTCTGCCGCAGGCAGAGCACCCACCTCTCCACGGCCGGCCGCAGGAGCTTCTCGCGCTCCAGCATCTCGATGATGAGCTTGCCCCACTCCTCCTCCACGTCGTTGGGGTGGTAGCCCTGGGGCAACTTGATGCGTCCAAATTCAATCCATACCTGGGGAAAACATCAACACAATGGCACTCCTACCTCCTCCTCGAGCTGGCTGGAGAGAAATAAATCACTGCAAGGAAAGAGGGGCTACAGGGCAACAGCTCTGCCTCCGCTCCCACAGCATCATTTACCCTCAGGGTTATTTCCATTTCTCCGTTCCAAAATAAACCTGAGCTGAGTGC
>NW_010110494.1:1012-1936 GCF_000699245.1 Pterocles gutturalis | reverse complement strand
TGGGCAGCCACGATGGTACTTACCTCTAACAGTTTGTAGAGCTTCTCTATCCTCCCTTTTTCCTGCTCTCTCGCTGGGATTTCAGTTTCTTTGAAGTGTATGTACTGGTTATAAAGTGCCTGGGATGAGAAAGGTTCATCAGAAACAACCCTGGGGAACGCCACCACCCAGCTCCCAGCACGCGGGACACCGCGGATGGACCTCGCCCAGGACCTACCTTTAGCTCTACAGGGTTCTGGGGGAAGGATTTATCTGACATGAGTATCGTGTGCTGCTTGATCCACGAGATGAGGGACTCCACGCGGGTCTGGTACTCCAGCCACCTCAAATCCACCTCCTGCGGGGCGAGAGCAGCCCTGCAGAGCTCTGCCGGCGGGGAGAGCCAGAGCCCCGAGGGAACCCAGGTGCCACCGTCACAGCTCTGAGCTGGACCGGCTATGATGCCACCCCAGGTACAGGAAGGAGGAGGAGGAGGAAGACCTTCCTTTCCAGCTGCTCCCTGGAAGCCAGCTCAACTTTCCTACAAGCTCAAAAATCTGTGGCATAACCTGCAGAGCTTGGAAAACACCGGACCTACGGGCTCACTGGCAGTTCTCAGGGCAGACACGTTAATGGGGAAGCTCCTTCCTCCCCCGCAAGCCTCTTCCACTCATTGGACATCTGCCACGGCTGATGGGGAACCTCCAAACCCTTCCCCCAACAACCAGCTGCCTCCCGAGCCTCCCAGCCCGCAGCGATGCTTACGATAGCGCTGATCCCTTCTCCTCCCTCGGGGACTTTGGGAAAGGCATCGTAGATTGAAGACACATAAGTTATCACGGATTTCTCATCGGGAGAGGGGACGTCCACGTCTGGCAAGGGGGAAGGAGAAAGGCAGTGAGGACTGGGAGTGGGCAGAGAGGTCAGCATCTCCCCCCACCACCC
>NW_010110494.1:369-941 GCF_000699245.1 Pterocles gutturalis | reverse complement strand
CCTTCAGCATCCAGCAGCCGCGTGACGCCCAGCCGCTCGGCAATCTCGAAGGCTTGCTCCAGGTTCTCCCGGTTACTCTGGATCTGCACCCTCTCCATGTCCACCAGATCCGGCCTGCAAGAGATGCGACGGAGTCACACCAACACCGGCAAACCCCACGAGGTGCCCAGGGCAGAGCATCCCGGGTGGGCACCGCCGTCCCGGGTGGCTCCCGAGAGCCCCTGTCCCAGGCTGGTGGCTCTCCGAGGGGACATGGGCTGCAGCACCCCTCCAGCTTGTCCCCTTTGGGTTGGGATGTTCAGGAGGACAGCAAGACCCTCCCTGGACTGGGGGGCATGAAGCAGCCCCAGAGAGGGGTGGTGGCACCACGCTGGGGGACGCAGGCAGAGCTCCTGGCCCGCAGCAGAGCAGAGGGGAGGTGACAGGGCTGGCAGCACCCATGCCAGGAGGGGACACCGGCAGCAGAACCAGCAAACCGCAGCACAAAGGAAGCACAAACGAGCGTGGCAGAGCCAGGAAAATCCCAGACAATGCTCCCTCCTGCCTACCTGTATCTGTGGATGAGGGGGGTG
>NW_010110494.1:0-330 GCF_000699245.1 Pterocles gutturalis | reverse complement strand
CTAATGTACCCCGCCGTCACCTTCTGCGTGCAGAGTAGCAGCTTCTCCTTGGCCGACATATCCCCCGACTCCCCGCTGATGTAGATGTCGGAGATCTGGAAGGAAGCAGCACAGCGGGGGGGTGACGCCAGAGGAGGAATGACCACCAGGAAAATACTTGCCCGAGACCCGGCAGCTGCCAGGAGAAGACCCCTGGTCACCGTGGGCGAGAGGGGACCCCACAACCAGACCTGGAACCAGACCCTGGGGCGCTGAGGCGCGGCACGGTTTGGGCAGACGGGAGATCCTGGCAGGGGACGGAGGCACGGCTGTCTGCCCAACGCCATTGCA
>NW_010110493.1:10764-18736 GCF_000699245.1 Pterocles gutturalis | reverse complement strand
CGGTCACGGAAGGCTGGGGGAGGTCGCTCATCCCTTCCCAACTGGATCGGTGTGGGATGCAAACTGGTACCAGTTTCCCTTTGCTGGTCAGATGGGTGAAAAGCTGTCGGCTTGTAAGCAAGTCAGTGGGGTGTAAGCACTTGTTAGGGGGAATTATGGTTGTAGAAAGGGAGGTGGCTGGCATTCCCAGCTGGAGCTGGTTGGATCTGGAGAGTTTCCCCAGTTGGGGAAGATGCCGGTGGTCTTGTAAAGCCGTGGAGGGCCGGATCCCCACCCTGCTGGGAAGCAGCTGTGTTCCCACATGTGTCTGATTCCCGCCAGTAGCTTGTGGCATCAGGCTCACGTAGCTGTTAGGCTTTGATCTGGGATACAAATAAACCTGCCGGGGCTTCGGGCCAAGTTTGTGGAGAAGGTCGTGGCTTTCTGCTGGTGCTGGCAGGTCCCCGGAGGGGGCAGAGGGAGGTTTTTTGGGGGCATTGCTGCTTGCTGCTGCTGAATGGTGGCCTGGGGCTGCAGAGGAGGAGCAGGTGGTGACATGGTGTAGCATAGGGGTCCTGACCCTTGATCAGTCCTTGGAGGTGCTGCAGTACCAGACAAAAAGGATAACAGTGGATGAGGGGCATCACTCGACTCTGCAGGCTGGGACAACGCCAAAGTCGCAGGGTTATTCAGGCAGTGCTGCGTCTGCAGCTCTGGGTCAGCACCAGAAGGACCCCAGGGTCAAGAGTTCCTCGTCCCCATGTAAAAGGATGGGGTGGTGTTTCCGCAGTGGAAACACAGTTATGAGGGGTTTGACTCCTGGGCTGCAGCTTGCAGTGTCAGTGCTTAGAGAGTAGTGTCAGGGACCAGGAGGGGACAGGAACAATGACGGGGACAGGAACAATAACAGGGACAGCCTTCCCCCACGGCTGTGGCTCTCCCTGCCCACCTGACAGAAAGGGTGGCTTTGCCATCTCTGAAGGAGGGTGCTGTTGTCAAATGACACATGATGCCAGAGCTGTCCTTCAGGGTCCCAGAGGACCTCGCTGATGGGGAGAGGGGAGAGCAGAGGGTCTCAGCTGCTCCCTTCTCTTGCTGTGCGAGCTTGTGGGAGGCCATCCGAGCTTGCCCCAAGATCAAACCTGGGACCTCACTGCAGCGAAGGACAGGGGGTGCCTGGCACGCTGTGGAAACCATCCTGGAGCACTGTGGGGACAGACACAGGCAAGGTGCAGCCACTCTGCAGGCTGGCCCTGCCGGGGGAGAGCCCCTCTGCTGTTTTATACCCCTCGCTGGTGCCTTCTATGGTAGCAGCAGCAGCCTGCCTGCTTTGCTATGAGTGCTCGTAATGAATTGCTTTTGGCACCTGGATGGCTCTTAGCTAATGTAAACCTCCTCCAGACCCTCCTGCTCATCACCCAGAGCTGCTGGATCCCTCGGGGGGCTGTGGTTCGTGGGGGGAAGGTGTGCGGGGTCTCACCAAGCTCCCTTCCCCAGTGCAAGTGGTGCTGAGTCCGGCAGTGGGTGGGAGCCCTGTGCCCTGTTCCCAGCCTCTGTGGGCTCTCTGGCAGCCCCTTGCTTCACCTGGGGCTCTGTTCAGCCCCGGCATGTATCCTGACTTCTTCTTGCTTTATGATCCACCAGCTCCTTCATCGCTTTCCGTGCTCCAGCTGAGCCTGCTGCCGTCCATAGCAGGCTGGTCAGCACCCGGTGCAGGGCTCAGCTCCACACCAGCGACTAACTGGGGACATTGGTGCTGTGGGCTGTTTGTTTCAGGTTGCGCTGATGAAGAAGCATGTGTGATTTGGGAGGTGGTCTTGTGCCACGAGCCTCTGCTCTAGCGGGGCTGTTCTTGCACATGGTTTCTTCTTATTAGTGTCTCTCTCCTGACCTTTTTCGCCACTGGCATTCAGGTCCTGCACCAAACTTATCTGGGGTCTAAATCCAGCAAAGCCAGTGGAGATGTGTCAGGGATAAACTTGGCTCCAGCTCGCCCACAGGAATGGGGAGGCTGCGGGGTTGGTGGGAGGGAGCCCGGATCATTCCTGACCTGCTGGCGGCAGGAATCCGCCCGCCCCGCGCACGTAGCCCGGTGGAAGGGGGTGCAGAGCGGGCAAGAAACACAGATCGGGCCAGCTGTTAGCACGCCAGGCAAGTGCCGAGCTCTCCCCCGCATTGCAGCCATTCCTTCCGCTGGAAACTCAGCTGCCCAGGGCCACTGCCTGTTTATAGCGTGCGGGGAAGGGGCTGAACCCACCACAGGCTGCCCTGGTAGAGTGGGGTGGGGGGTGGCCCCAGGGATGCTGACAGTGACCGGAGGAGGGAGGCACTGGAGTTATTGCCCCTCTGGATCTTCCAATATCCTTCTGTGTGCAATGCTGCCCTTAACTGGGGGAAATGGGTCTTGCTGGAGGTTGGGGCTGAAGCCAGCCTGGCTGTCCCGGAGGGGCACAGACCTGCCCTGCCTGTGGCAGGGTCGGCTGGAGATGGGAAGAGTGGGCTGGTGCGCTTACTGACTGCCACAGGGCGAGCATCCTCCAGCCAGGGACCCTGGAGACTGTCCCATCTGCCTGGGCTGTCTGGAAAACCTGCCTCTTTCCCGCGTTTGCTCTTAACTTGGAAGTGCTGTTTTCCGGTGCCCATGTGCGGAGCTGCGAGGCTGCTGCGCCCTTTGCTACGGAGCAGTGCTGAGCCCTGATGCGCCTGAAATCATCTCGCCTGCAGCTGGTTCTTATCCCAGCCCAGGAAAACTTTGTTTAAGGTTTTGAATTTGTCTCATCCCAAACAGTGGGAAGGCTTTTCAGAAGACAGGGAGTGAAAACTGGGCTAGACCCAAGATTTGCTTGTTCAGTAGCCAAGTTACTTGCTGGGGACAGGAGATAACGATTTAGTGGAGGGGAGGCTTGAAGTGGTTTCTGGCATCCCAGACTCGTGTCCTAACCCCTTAACCCTGCCCTACACTGGCTGCTATCTAGTCTGGCACAGCTAAAGCTCTGACCTGAGGAACACACATCTCTTCCTGCACATAAGGAACCTTAAAATTAATGGCACAGCTGTCAGTCCTGCAAAATATCTACTAAATGTCACTCTTCCAGGGCAGCAGCAGGATAATAGGGTTGGAAACCTCCCAAGGAGCTCTGCATTGTCTCTGCCAGCCCTTCCCCACTGCCATGCAAACAAGGGGCTGGCACCCCCTGCCAGGGCACCTGGGGGATGAATAGAGGAGGTCCTGCCACCCATGGGGAGGGCACCTGTGCAGCCACCCACAGCCCGCCTTTCATCGCCCTGAGGTGCTAAAAGTGGCGGCATTCGGGGAGCTCAGGTCCTTCTGCAGATTCTGCACTGATGATCTACAGCCTCCATAGTGGGGAAGGATGAAAATAACTCCCTCCCCACAGCTCCCCCCATGGCACGGGTGCTGCAGCCCCTTCCATTTTTGCTCCTGAGATGCCTCCCATTGCATCAAAGGCAGTCTTTTTGGCAGGCAAGGAAAAACACTGACATTTCGTAACAGTTTGGAACGAAAACAGATCTTTGCTGCAAGGGGTTTCCATGGTCAAATACTTTTTTTTCTTCTTTTCTTTTTTTTTTTTTGAAGTGGGTTTCTTGTGCATGTGATCCTGGAGGTGATAGGAGGGAGCTCTGGCAGACGCTGGTATGCTCTGATTGCTGGCAATTAGCAGGAGACGTGTAAGGAGCAGCTTGAAGAATGGCTTTGGCTTTCTTCTGGGTTTTTTTTGAACATTAAACCCACCCAGCTTGGTGATGGGGGAACAGCCCCTTTTTGGCTCCTTGTCCAGTGGGTTCAGCCTCCCATTTTATGTGGTCCCGGCATCATCCTATGCTTTGGGAAACTGAGGTTGTAGTGGACAGAGCCTGGAATAGAAGTTATCTAGGAACAGGTTTGGTAGCTGGCTTTTGTGTCCTGGAGTTAAAAGCAGATACGATGAACCAGTCCCGGCACTGGTGGAGCCATTGGCAATAACCAGAGCAGTCACCTCGTCCTCTGTGCTCAAGCTTGTCAGCCTTCCTGCCGGGATAAGCTGGCTTTCCTGCCTCTCCGCCCCTGCCCCGCAGGGGTTAAGCGGGTAGGAAATGCTGCCGGCGGTGGCCTTGCCACTGCACCTGATGCTCCCGCTGGAGCTGGGCAAGGGAAGGAAACGGAAGGGCTGTTCTCAGCTGAGAAAATATGCTTATCCTGCCCTCCGAGGGTCCTCTGCGGCAGCATGGCCCCAGCCCCCAAACGCAGAGACCCTCTGCTGTGCCCTGCCCACCCCGGCCTGGGAACATCGCTTCCTGCGGGGACAGGGCTGTGGTGGCCATGGAGAGGGTCCCAATCCCCCCTCTGGGCAGGGGGGACGCGTGCCTGGCCCAGCTCTCAAGCTCCTGAGCGTTGCTGGGGTCGGGGCAGGGGTGCTAATGGGTGCTGGGTACTTGTCTCCCTCTCCGCGACTCCATGGGGATATTTCCCCACAGGGGGTCTGTGCTTTCTCCTCCCACTGCCTCTGAAAAGAGGGGTCCACATTGCACAGCGTGGCTGAAAGCGTTTGGGAAAGTGGAGCTGGCTGGTGGCTAATCCACCAGCTCCTTCCTGCAAGTCCCATGCCTTCCCTGCCCATACCCTGCCAGGTGAGGGTCCTGTACCCTCCTCTGCTGCTGAGGGTCCAGGCACAGCCACCTCGTGTGACTGTGCCTCCTAGAAACACATCAGCCCTGCCAGCCTCCTCCTGCGTGTCAGGTATTGCATATGAGATGTTTTGGATCTTGGTTTCAGGAAAAGGGGATGTATGGGACATGGAGAGCAGACATTTGGGATGCAGAGAGCTTTCCGCCTCGGTCAGTGGGGCTGGGGTGTCTGTTTTGGAGATTTGGGGGCTGAAGGACCCACCTGGGTGGTAATGTGGCCATGCCTGCCTGGGTGCAGGGTGGTGAGGAGGGATGCCTGCAGGAGAGCCGCCATCAGCACTGGGGTGCTGAGTCAGCGGGTTTTCCCCCACCGTGCCTGCAATTAGCTGGAATTCCTGTGTCCTGGAGCCTGAGGGGTGGTGGGGACCGAGGGCAGAGAGGTGAGAGCTCCAGGTCCCCGCAGCCCTGAGCTCGCTGCAGGCAGGAAGGTGGGAGCTCGGGACACTTCCTGGTGCTCTGCCATCGCGGGGTTGGGCAGGTGGCTGTGGCACCCATCCCGGGGCCGCTCCTGGTGTCGGAGGGGATCCCGGGCCAACCTGCTGCTCCCTGCACTGTGGAATTTGTTTGGAAAAGCCTGACGCCAAAATTTTAGTTGGAGAAAACACAGTTTATTCTGGGTTCTGACTAATCCTAACATCTCCCCTCTGCCTGAAGCTTGTTTTTTATACATTACTCAGGAGGTCTCGCCCCTGCCTGACTATTCCTTTAAAGGGCATCGCAAACCTCTCCTTTTCATTCATTATTTAAACACGTTCTGCAGCCAGCAGCCTCCTGCTCCCAGGCTGGCCCAGCGGAGCATCCTGCCACGCGCCCGCTGAGGCTGGCACCCAGTTTTGAATTGCAGCCTGGAAGTACTGAATCTGGTCCATGTGTATTTGCAGAGCTAATTGTGTTGATTGGGCTGAGCTGTGGCTGGAAACAACTTTTACCTGCGGTTAGGAGCCCCCTGGGGTTCAGGGGTCTGGGGCAGAGTGGGCAGCGGGAGGGGGCTGCCCATGCCCTGCCTGGGGTCACTCGGCAATATCTCACCTGGGTGCTTTTATTTGCTCGGCTTCTTGCTGTGCTTTTATTTGCTCGACATCTTGCTGTGCTCAGCAAGAAGCTCCAGAAACCACCCCCCCTCCTCCTCTGGGGTGTGGGCAGCTGCAGCCTCCTGGGGTCAGGGGGATAAAGTTTGCTTTTGGTGAGCTAAAGCAAACTGCCGCAATCTTCTCCAGGAGGTGCAGAAAGGGCTGCTAAGCTGTCAGCGGAGGGGAGCAGCCCCTGGAGAAGGAGTCCTGCTCAGCACAGGCCACTGGGGGGTCGTTATCTGCCTGGGTCTCCTGAGATGTTTGTGGGTAATTTAATCAGCCTGTTAATTATTAGCTGCACCGCTTCTGGAGCTGCTCTGCTTCGATGCAAGCTGCTGCGAGGAAGGCCATACCCTGCAGCCCAGCAAGGGCTGCCCCGGGAGTTTCTTTCAAGAGAGCCTCGGCCCCTCCAGCGGCTCCCTGGGGAGGGGACACCGCTCTGTGAGTCACTGCCAAGGGACTGTGTAGGGCGAGGGTGCTGCAGCTCTGGGTGTCTGGTTGCCGTTGCTGAGGGGGAGATTTTCCATCCACAGCCGTGCTCTGAGCGTGGGCATCGCTGGGCGAGCCTCGACCCAGCGTGGGCATCGCTGGGAGACCCTCGACCCAGCGTGGGCAGAGCAGCACCCCTCCTGCTGGGTGGAGGCAAAAGGAACCACCAGGATCCCCGTGCTCTCCAGTTTCTCCTTTAATCCAGTTCTATAGAGAAAAGGCTTAACTGGCCCCACAGCAGCGAGCGATGGTTTCTGCAGGGTGTGAGCTGGCAGCAGCGTGAACACGGGTGATAATCTTTGCCCTTTGCAAGCTCTGTCAGCCTGTAATGACACTTCTCTCTGTTCAGGCCTCCTGTTTCCATGTGGGGAGGATGTGAAACTGTTTCTCCTCCAGAAAAGAGCGCTTTGGGATGGAGATGTCTGGGGTCTTGCTCCTGTGGACGATTCTCTTGTGCCTGGGCTCTCAGCAGCAGGTAGAGCACCAGCCCCAGGCGTGCCCCGCCGCCCCCCTTGCTCTTCTCCGTGTTTTGTGCAGTGGCAAGGGCTCTGAGAAACCGCTTTGGCACGGAGGGCCAGGGTGAAGCAGGAGGGCTGGAGGAGCGCATGGCTGAGAACATGGCTGTGCCGCTCTGCCCGCGGTTGGACTTGCTGTTTGGCTGGTCTCTGCAGAGGTGGGCAAGCGGCTGGGAGCGGGGCCGTGCGATAAGGATTTCTGCAGAGCTATTTATACCGGGGAGACGAGCCATTGCCGGGAAAGGCACTGGGCCAGACACAGGACCCTTCACACAAGCGCTGCTGAAAGCGGCTGAGCTGGGCATGCTGCTGGGGCTGGGCTGGGAAAGGACCCCCTGAGCTGCTGTCAGCACTGGGGTGCGTGTCTGGAGGGGATGGGGCTGCAGATGAAGGAGGCTCAGCAGGCACAGCCAGCACTGCCTTCTTGCTATTTCACCTCTCTGGTTGCTCATCTCCCCCTCTCCCAGGGCTGGAATGGGAGCGCTGCGGCTGCTTCGTGTAAGGAGAGAAGCCAGCGGGTGACTGCATCTGGAGGGGAGAGCTGGGGGGACCTTCTGCCCCCGCGAGCAAGCACGTTTCACATTCATCTCCTGGGATTGATTTTCCAAGGTTATCAGCTGAGGATATTAGTCACTGTAAGGTCATGATGATGAGATCCCCAGGAGATGTGTGTCCTTGCCCTGCCTGCTGCACGCTTGGCAGTGTGCGGGGTGTGCTGTGGGGTGGTGGGGAGGTGACAAGGAGTTGCTGGGAGTCTGGGGGATGGGACAAAAGGTGTGAGCTCACCTTGTGCTCCACAATGCCCAGGGATGCTGTGGCACCTGAGCTGGGTGCCACTGGGGGAGTAGGGATGGCTGCTGGGATCCTGGAGCTAATGGCAAGGGGGTTTATCACAGCGAGGGGTGGGAAGAGGCAGCAGCTGGGGCAGTTGGAGACCTGGGAATGGGGGAGGCTCCCGACCACACCAGAGCCAGCCCCAAGGCTCGGGCTTTTGCTGACATTATCAGATGCTGAGTTAGAGACGCTCCCCTCATCCGCCTCGCTCAAGGGGCCCTTGTTTCCAGGGAGGAGATGATTCATGTCCATCAAGTGGCCCCTCAGCAAATCTTCCACTCTTACAGGATGTTGCCGGAGCTCAAGTGTGATCATTAATGGTTGGCTTTTCTCTAAAACCCCTCTGGGCTGGAGCACGCCAAGTTGCTCCATAGCTGTACAGACAGCAGCGCTGGGGGA
>NW_010110493.1:9282-10677 GCF_000699245.1 Pterocles gutturalis | reverse complement strand
TGAAGATGTACCTGGCTGCCAGGGATGCCCTGCTCACCCCTGTCACCTCCCAGGACTGAGCACTGCCCTTCTCCTGCCTGCAGCAGGGGAGCAGGGGGTGCAGGCAGGGTGCAGGCAGGGTGCAGGCAGGGTGCAGGCAGGCAGCGGTCTGTCCTCATGTCTTCTGCACAAAGGAACAATTCTGGGAGCGCCGCACCGCCCCCGCCAAGGCACTTCCTCGCCGGCTGCGCGCCTGCCTCCTCCCAGTCGGAAAGAAACCTCCTTGGGAATGGGAATGGGAACGAGAACAGGAACTGCCCCTGGAGCTCAGCACAGAGCTGGGGAGGCCATGGCCTTCCTCAGGGAGCAGCGGTGGGGAAAAGCCAGACCTGCTGGGGTGGGAAGCAGCACACTGGGGCTGGAGGGGGCTGTCAACACACACGTCGGGCATCGCTCCTCCAGTGCTGCCCACTGTGCTGGGGCAGGAGGAGGCTGGGGGCAGGCAGTGAGGTGTGGAGGCGTGTCCCACTGCCTGGGTGCCTCTCGCAGGTGGCTCAGCATCAGCCCGTGCAGAGAGGTTTGTGAGCTGCAAGGAACTCCTTCGGCAGCACTGGGTCTGTTGTCCCCCAGGGTAGGTGACCTCCCTGCAGGGCTCCTCCTGGGGCTGGGGTGTGTCTGCCACTGTCACTGGGGGTAGCCCCCAGCTGTGCCTCCTTTCCTGGCCCATACCCCCCTATTTATGGCATCCCAGGAGCTCTAAACGTTTGTTTACTGCCAGGGGCAGCTCCAAGCAGCCCTGGGCATGCAGGCAGAGCGTCCCAGGGCCCTGCCCGCGCCAACAGGAAGGATTTATTTTTGCTTGGTTTTTATTTTAGCTACAAACAATAGCCGTCACTCCCAGCATCCGATTTCCCCCCGGTCCCCCTCATCCCCAGCCGTCACCTGGTGTGGGAGGAAGCGTGGCCAGGGGCAGGCGGAGGACGGGAGAGCCGTGTCTGTGGGATGGGGGGTCCCTGTGCACCTCCTGCTGCAGCGGCCTTGCAGCATTGCAGGGCTGTGAAACAGCATCTCTCCTCCCCGGGGCTCTCTTTCGGGCTGCAGACTGGCTTTGCTTGGGGTGACAACCGCATGTGCATTGTCTTATCTCTCCCCCTGCAAAAGCTGGGTCTGTGCACCAGGAAACTCCTGCCTTGGCTTGGCGGACCCTCTTCCTCCTCCTCCTCTTCCTCCTCTCTGCAGGTTGCTGGAGCAAGACATGCTTTTTGCTCCTGTGACAAAGCAGAGGCTGGGGAGGGGTGATGGGCTCTGCAGCTGCAGCCTGCGCCCGGACCCTTATCTCTGTGCTGTGGAAGCGGGTCCCTGAGGAGGGGAGCACTCACAAGGTCTAAAAATAGAGCTGCTGGCCTGGGTGCAGGG
>NW_010110493.1:8715-9270 GCF_000699245.1 Pterocles gutturalis | reverse complement strand
GAGAGGCTGGGGGGTGCTGGAGGGACACAGCTCCTCTGCCACCACCATGCTTGGTGCTGCTTCTATGGCCAGCTGTAGCGGCAGAGAAAATCCTGCCCTGTTGTCCTGAACAGCAGCAGCGTCCTGGTGTGCTGGTCCCCCAGCTCACCCTGTCCCCACAGAGGTGCCCTGGGTCCCCCCAGCCCAGCCAGCCCGTTAGTTAATGCTAAAGCCATCTGCTGCCGCGGCTGCTGGCCTTCCCAGGCTCGGAGACCTCCCCATCCCGCCGCGGCAGCAGGGTAGGCTGCAGATGTGGGGAGGAGTGAGGTTCTGCGAGGGGAGGCTGGCGATGCTCCCTGTCCAGAGATGCCTGCACCCAAAGCCTGGGCCCAACGGAGTGGTACAGTCCCATGGGATTTTGGTTGCAAGAAAAGCCCCATAAGAAAGCAGCAGGTGGGGGCCATTTGTCAGCACCAGAGGCAGGCATGAGGACGGATGTGTCCCACGAGCGAGTGTGGGGGATGCAGGGTCTCTTTTTGGCTGCAGCCCCTGCTCAGTGCCTGTGGCCCCCCCGAC
>NW_010110493.1:8223-8662 GCF_000699245.1 Pterocles gutturalis | reverse complement strand
GTGGTTTTGCCGTGGCTGCTGGAGCCCCAAGGGCAGGGGTGCACGCCAACACCGGCACCCACGCACACCACCCACTGCCCACTGTGGTGTGGGCACGGGGCAGGCTGGTGCAGGGTCCCTGCTTGCTCTGGCTGGCCATTGCAGAAGTAACACACAGGTCCTTGCTCGCCAGGTGACCTTGGGTCAATAACCCTGTCCTCCGTACAGCAGCCCCGGAGCAATGTCCCCTTGCTTCTTGCAGCCACCCCATTGACCTGAGCTAGGCTGGGAGCCTAACGAGTGTAGGAAATTAATTCTTTCCCTTCCTCCGCTCCCCCAGGCAGAGGCTCAGCCCTCCTGCAATCACAGGCTTCTTTGACTGCCCCCGCCCCTTGTATTTTGGAGGATGTTTAACAACGGAGACTGAGGGGACAGCTCAGCTGGGGGGAAACAAAGGCGC
>NW_010110493.1:0-8211 GCF_000699245.1 Pterocles gutturalis | reverse complement strand
CCATGCTCCGCGGGCCCAGCTCAGCGCTGGCGGTCGGGACGTTGCGATGAGCTCACCCTGCTGCCATGCCGGGTGACAAACCTCGCTTATCAGGCACTCTCGGTCCTTGTGTGCAGCGGGGTCCCCTCGCCCCCTTTGCCACGCACGCCGCCTGCTTTGTTGCTATTAATAGAAACTCGCACGTTTGCCCTCAGCTGGTCTGAAGCCTTTGCGCAGGAGCTGGTGGCTGTGATGGGAGATGTTCTGCGCGTGGCAGGGGATGGGGGTGCTGGTAGCACCCTGGCCTAGGCTTCGGGGTGCTGTGGGGAGCTGATGTAGGGGATGTGCATGGTCCCCAGCTCCATGGGAGCTCATGGCCCAGGGCCAGCCGAGAGCCTGATGAGCTGCAGCAGCAGGAGGATGGGTGTCTCCCTAGATGCTTGCAGGTGCTGGGTGGACAGGGGGACGTCTTGCTTTTTATCCCAGCTGCTTCCTTGCTAGTCCCCAGTCCACTAAGGCCTGCAGGGGAGGATGTTTCATGGGCCTGACGATCAGCACCATCGCTGAGCTGGAGCCTGCTCCCATCATGCCTGTGCAGCGCTCTGCAAGCCTCCCAGGGAGGATCTGCCCCTCTTCGCTCCCGTCCTGCCTCTGCGGAGGGGCAAGGAGAGGGCCATGGGAGCTGGGTGCTTACCCTTGCTCGTCACATGCATGAGGCTCTCGCATGGCTGGAGCTGGTTCTTGCCCCAAGAGGTGCATGCTGGAGGGGACAGCAAGCGGAGCATTGACAGGACCTGGGTCCCATGGCTGCCTGTCTGCTGTGGGGTGTTTTTCTAACTCAGGGAGCAGGAACCCGGTTCTGCTGTGGTTGCCCTCTCCTTTCCCATGGGCTGGGGGATGCTGCCAACTTCCCAGGCTCGCTTGGTCCTTCTAGAGCTGTGCTGAGGCTTCCCCCCTGCCTGAGGGGGTACCTGTCCTGGTTTGGCCTGTCCACGGGAGATGGGCTCTGGCAAAGCCACCCTTGCTGAAAGGGCTGAGGCTGCTGTTTAGCTTGGCGCTGGGGAGGGAGGAGGAAGCAGAAGGTCTGAGGAGATAGAAGCCCCATCGGCTGGGGCGGCAGGAAGAGGCTCGTGAGCTGCATCCTGCCTTGTGTCCTGGGGAGGTGGTGATTTGGGGCTGGGCACACCGTCTCCTTGCCCGAGGGCTCATCTTGGCCAGGTGCTGATCCACATCAATCCACTTGTGTTGGGTTCCCCTTTGGCTGAAAAGCTTTGAAGCAGCAGTTGGTGTTACTGCGCTGTCCCTGCTTTGGGCAGCAGTGCCAGCCTGTCCTGGGGCACTCGCTCTGTGCTTCAGGCGGTGGTTCTCAGGGGTGGAAGGTGGGCACCTAAAATCCTGGGTCAAACCTGTAGCAGCCTGGTTTTTGATGCAGTGTTTGGGTAGGATGCAGCAGAAGCTCATTAAACAACATGAGTAACGAAGATGCCAGCAGCAGCACAGCATCCTGCCCTTCCCCTGGGAAATGCGCCCCATGCCAGCCCTCACTGCTGCCTTGCTCTGTTCTCCCCTCCTTGCAAACCACTCCCATCAGTCAGCACGTCCGAGCTGCCTCTGTGGTCACCTCTGGCCGCTCCTGCTGTCCCTGGAGACCCAAAGCCAGGTGCACGCTGCCCCAGCTGTGCTGTGATGACTTTTGGCTGCTGCCGAGAGAAGGGATCCTGCCTGTGCTGGAAGAAACAGCAGCTTTTCCTCCCACTGTCTATAGCCTCCAGAGCTGCAGGTTTGCTGCTGTCCCTGTCCCTCTCCAATGCAGGACATCTCCCACAGACACTGGACCCTGCAGGAGCTGCCCCAAATGCCAGCGGAGGCGAGTGGGTGCATGGTCCCAGGTAAAATGGGAGCTTAGACTGAGATCCAGCTCAGTTTTGTCTTATCCTGCTTGGACAAGATAAGGTACAGGAAGAGACCTGGGATGAGGATGTCGGTGCATATGCAGAATTGAGGGTGTGGGAGCTCATAAGAGATTTGGAGTCCAGAGCTCACCTTGCTGAAGTCCTCCGAGTCCTTCCCAACCCTGGCCAACACGTTTTCCCAAAGCTGTTGGTCAGCGGCTGCCAGCACCATAAACACTGCTTTCAGTGATTAAGTTCTTTTGTGGCCCTGCTCTGATATGCAAACATCCAAGTGTTTTCTGGAGCCTTGCTGCACAGGTAACCCCACAGCTGCAGTGTGCTTTCGCTTCATAAAAACTAGCCCATGGATCACCGTGTCAAAGAGGAGACCTACATTTTTATCTGTTGCACCTGTAACGGTGTTTTGCAGCAAATTCTCTTTTCCTGTGTTTTCCTGGGCTCTCCCTGTCTCCCCTGCCTGGGTCTGTCTGCCAGGCTGATGCTCCAGCGGCCGCCCAGGAGCTGGCGGGTGCTGGGACCCCAGACACTGCGATGATGAGCCCACACTGGTGTCCCTGCCCGCGGCAAGGGGTTGGAAATCGATGATCTTTGAGGTCCTTTCCAACCCAAACCATTCCATGATTCTATGATTCTGAGTCTGTGATCGCAGAGTGGTAGCTTCTGGTGCTGTTCCTCTTTGCCAGGAGTTCAGCTGCTCTGACCCCCTTGTCCGCCTCTGGAGCCGTGTATGTTGGAGTGAGGCTCAGCTAACACAGATCCTGTGCTGCAGTCCCCATCGGGTGCCTGCGTGGGGCAGTGACTGTCCCCTGGGGCAGTGACTGTGCCTGGAGGGAAGAGTGATGTGGCCTTGGGGTGGTGTGGATGAGCTGGGATGATGCAGGGGAGGACAAACAGCAGGGCAGAGGAGCTGCTGGTGGTGAGCATGGGGACGAAGGGTCTAGCCTGTGTATGGGGACCCTGTGGAGGTGGCACTGGGCTGGGAGGTCACAGGTGGTCTGAGCGCAGCAGGGGAATATGACAGTCCCCTAGCAGGTGAAGAGTGGGAGGATGTCTCCCTGGGTGGCATTGCCAGGTGGCTCTGGAGATGGCATTTGAGTTTCCTTTCCTTCCTTCCTTCCTTCTCTCCATCATCACCCAGTGCCCATCACAGCAAGGGGACATGAGCAGCAAAAATATGCCGTCGGGCAGAGAGAGGTGTAGGTTTATCTGCATGGAAAAATACACGTGCTGATCCTTTGATAGCAGTCCAGTAGCCCTGCAGAGCTGGTGTTTCCGTTTGTGGGCTCAGCAGGGTGCATCCCGGTGTCTGCATGCAGGTGGAAGAGTTCTGCATGGAAAGAGCACATGTGCGGTCAGCAAACGCTGCCTGAGCCATGCTGGGAAAGACCCCCATCCTGGGGTCTTCCACACATTCCAGCTCCTTCTGCCTTGTCTTAACCCCAGCACCCCCACATCACCCAGGCTAATGGGCTTTGTCCTGCTCCCCTAGTGCTGGACCAGCTCCTGCCAGAGCTCAGCATCTTGCTCAAGCTGCTGGACCACGAATACCTGAGTGCCACCACACAGGAGAAGAAGCTGGCTGTCTCCACCATCTTGCAGAAGCTGCAGCCACCCACAGGTCTGTGTCCTGCTCCCGTGATGCCTGGTAGCTGTCCCCAGGGGCAGTGGGTGTCTCCAGCAGCTGCCCCGGGCCAAAAACCCGGCAGGGTGGGGTAGAACATCTCTAGGGCAGGGATGAGCTGCCCCTGTGCCCTATGCCCAGCACCTGCTCAGCCCCTCGCTGTGCTTTGCTCCTTGCTCTCGCTTCCCGGCTTCTCCCCGCCTTGGGCGCGGTGGCTGGCGTCAGCCTTGCCGTGGCTGCGGGGGGGTTGCTCCCTGCGGAAACACCGCTTTGCAGAGGTCTTCCTGCCACCGGTTTCTGCTGAGCGCAGGGGTTTCCGCGGGAAGGCCAGGAGGGCCGTGCACCTGGGGCTGCACAGCCTGCCCACCTTCCTGCCCTCCTGGGGGGCTGCAGCATCCCTGGGGGCTCCTCTGCTCCCCAAGCCTACCCCATGGCACAGTAGGGTGGGCTGTGTCCGTGGGTTGGTGTTCATGGGGAGGAGGGGTGCTGGTGCTCACCCCGGCCACCCTGCCCACCCCTGGACTGAGAACATCCCCTCGCCCCCAGGGAAGGACGTGGACTACATGTACGTCAACACGGCATCCCTGAGCAATGGCACCAGCTTCGTGGAGTCTCTCTTCGAGGAGTTTGGTACGTGTGACATGCCAGAAGTCATGCTGGGTGGGTGCAGTGCTGGCCCTGGGGTCCCTGCTGACAGCCGGGGCTCTTGGGACACCCCGGGGAAGGAGGGTGGAAGCTGTGTCCTTGTGCCTGGGGTGGCACTGGCACCCGGGACACTTGCTCCTGTGCCCTTGAAGCTGCTCTTGGGAGCTGGCTGGGGGGGTCCATGCCGTGGGGGTGCCCATGTCCCAACACCTTCCATGACAGGCCATGGGTGCTCACCTTGGGGGTCCCTGGAGGGCATGGCTGGGGAGCCCAGTGCTGGCTGGGGTTTCCTGCACCCTTCACCCATCTCCACTTACCCCCTGGGCAGACTGTGACCTGCGGGACCTCCAGGACATGCAGGAGGAGGAGGGGGACACTGGTGATGGTGTTGGCTTGGAGCTGGCAAGGAGCCAGACCGCAAAAACCGTAAGTCCCTGAATGCCCATCTCTGAGGTCTGCTCTGCCCCTGCACAGGGAGGTGGCGGTGGCCGGGGCCGGGACCCCTTCCTGTCCCTTGCCATTGCAGTAGCTGCTGGGACTCATGACCATCTCCGCTGCATGGCTAATGCCAGTGGTGTTTCTGCTGTAGGTTCCTGTGGACCCTGCTCCACCGCTGCCCACCACTCCCCCACCTGAGGATTACTATGAGGAAGCCCTGCCCCTGGGTCCCGGCAAGGCTCCGGAGTACATCACCTCCCGCAGTGAGTCCTGCTCTGTGCTAGGAGCCCTGCAAGCTGCCCGCTGCACCCCACCACTGCCTGCCTGGCAAAGCAGGCTGCCCTCGCCAGGCGTGACAGCTTGTCCCGCGGAAGGAAACGCTGCTCCCAGCGGCATCGCTCCTGTCCCACTTCCTTCCCATCCCGCTGTGCTGTTATTGCAAGTTGTTTGCTCTGGCTTGACAGGGAAGGGGGTGAAGGGGAGAGGTCAGAGTTGTAGGGGGACCGATGCTGCGATGCCCTGGGAGTGTGCTTTGCTCTGCCCCAGCTCATGGGCTCGCTGCTCAGAGCATCCTTGAGGGAAACCAGGTGTAACAGCCTCAGCTGCCCTCTGCTTTGTCCACAGACAGCTCCAGCCCCCCCAACTCCATCGAGGATGGCTATTATGAGGATGCAGACAGCAACTACCCTGTCACCAGGATGAATGGGGAGCAAAAAAACTCCTGTAGGTATCCGGGTGCCCTCACTGGGGAGGGGAGAGCTTCGGCAAAGTCCAGTTCTGAGATGGGGGCTTGAGGGCTGGGGGCCAGGGACATTGGGGCTGGGGAACCCCTTGTGTGTCAGAGGCTGCTGGGCAAAACAAGGAGTGTGGAGTGCTGTTTATTGTGGAAGTCAGAGCCCTTGAGCTGCAGAAGGGATGTAATCAGTGCAGTGTCTGTCACCAGGATAGGGAAGGGGTGTCCCTGCCTACACAATGCTTATGCTCTGCATGAGCTGCCTCTGCCACAGTGAAGGAGAGCTGGACAGGGACACGCTGCAGAGCCCAGCTCCTCTGTGCCCCATGCAGGAGGTGTGGGGCAGAGGGCCGGCACATGATCCTTTGTTGCAGGGAGAAGGTTTAATCCAGGCTTTCAAAGTCTGAGGCAAAGAAATAAGCCAGCACAGGGGTTTGGATAGATGCACCTGGGACTGGCATTTGGCCCATGAGCATCCTGCCTGGTTTGGAAGGGAAATGCAGACAGCTGGGGTCAAAATGCTGCTGTTCCAGAGGCTGACATGGAGTCCGTCCATTGTGGCGCTCAGCCCAGGCTCTGTGCTGGAGCCCGCCAGGCACCGGGAGCCCTTGCAGGGTGTGAGCATGCCCGGCAGGCAGGGCTGTGGGGTGCCATTTGGGGTGACTCGCCTGCTTCCTTCCAGACAATGACTCGGATGCGATGAGCAGCTCTTACGAGTCGTATGATGAGGAGGAGGAGGAGGGGAAGGGCCAGCAGCTGACGCACCAGTGGCCGTCGGAGGAAGCCTCCATGAACCTGGTGAAGGATTGCAGGATTTGCGCTTTCCTGTTGCGCAAGAAGCGCTTCGGACAGTGGGCCAAGCAGCTCACCATCGTACGGGACAGCAAACTTCTGGTGAGCCTGGAGCTGGTGGGGCACAGTAACCACTGGTGGGCTGGAAGGGAGGTCAGATCCAGGCTGAACAAAAGCACTGTCCAAGGCGAGAACCTGCCCCAAGGCTGCAACTGCCTTGCAGAGCATGTGCAGGGGCTGCCCTCGCTTCTCTTGTGGGTGAATGGAGGGCTCCCCTCTTTTGGGACCCCACAGAGTGAGAGGGCACCCTGCAGCCCTCCACCACTGAGGCTGTTGCAGAGACTGAGCCACCTCCATCTGTGCCACCTGTGGGGGACCCTGAGAGGGACGCCCGCTCTGCCCGGCATGGCAGCAGGACAGGCAGGTTTTGGCTGAGCCCTGAGCAGTTCCCTTTGCTTCTCCTAGTGCTACAAAAGTTCCAAGGACCGGCAGCCACACGTGGAGGTCCCTCTGGCCACCTGCAATGTCATCTACGTCCCCAAGGATGGCCGGCGCAAGAAGCACGAGCTGCGGTTCTCGCTGCCGGGGGCCGAGGCGCTGGTGCTGGCCGTGCAGCAGAGCAAGGAGCAGGCTGAGGAGTGGCTGAAGGTACCACGGCCACCCCGTGCGTCACCCGGGGTCTGCAGGCTCTCCTCAGCATCCTTCCTGGCTGGGGGAAGGTCTTGCCCCCCTGGAAGGGGAAGGGGGTTTGGGTCCTGTCACTTATCGGCTGTGGGGGGGCTGGCCAGGCACTTCCCAGGGCCCAGGCATCTCCGGTGCTGACAGCCCCTGCGGGGTGGGGATGTTTGCTCTCCCCCTCCTCTTCCTCGTGGCCCTTTCCTGCCTTTGTTCAGGGGCAGGAGACAGGGGACGTGGGTGGGAAAGGAGCCTCTGTGCACACCACAAACCCGGCTGTGACCCAAACATCATTGTACGTGGCCTGGGCAAGCCCCGCTGTGCCTGCCTGTAAAACAGAGGGTGGTGAGGTGTCTTGTGCTGGCAGGATCACTGTGCGTCTTGGCACCCCAGTCCCTCACCTCAGAGATTTCCAAAATCTCTGACAAAATCTGTATGAATAAATTCTTTACTGCGAGGGTGGTGAGGCAGTGGCCCAGGTTGCCCAGAGAAGCTGTGGATGCCCCATCCCTGGAGGGGTTCAAGGCCAGGCTGGATGAGGCTTTGAGCAATCTGGGCTAGTGGGAGGTATCCCTGCCCATGGCAGGGGGGTTGGAACTAGATGATCTTTAAGGTCCTTTCCAACCCAAACCATTCTATGATTCTATGAAGCTGGTTCCAGTTTGGAAGGGGCCGAGGTGTGTGCAATCCCCCAGACTTGTGCCCTGAGCAGGGGCTGTCCAGTCCTGCAGAGACCAGGAGCTCTCTTCCCATGGTTCAGCCAAGCTCAGGTGGCGAGACAGGAGTGTGCCAAGCCAGGAAAGTAGCCCTGGCCTTTGGGTCTGTTTTGAGCAGCTGCTGGGGGCTGTCTCCACAGGTAATAAAGGAAGCGAGCAGTCCAGCAGCGGGTGGGATGGAAGCCCCCACCTCCCCGGTGATGCCATCCAAGATGGACCTGGATAAGGTGATGGTTTCTAAGCACCCTGCGGAGGTGCTGCGTGGGGCTGCGCTGAGCCTGGGGAACAGGGGGGCAGGGGGAGCCCCCAGCTCCCGGTGCTATGCGGGGATCCCTTCCCATCCTTGCAGCAGCTCTGCAGGGCGTGTGGGGCTCCTCTGGCACCGGGGGGATGTCCCAGCCCTGGGTGGGAGGGCTGATAGTGGCTGTGACTGGGGGCTGCACAGGGGAACGCTGCTGACAGGGCACCTGCTCCACTCCCCCCGCAGCGGCTGGCGCAGGGGGAGACCACCTCCTTTTGGCAACGGGCGAGACCAGCTCCCCGGCAGCACGCAGAGACCCCAGCGAGCATGGTACAGCCCCTGCCCCAGCCAGGCAGGCTTTCCCCCAGGGCAACAGGGCTGGCTGCGTGCACTACAGCTGGGGAGCATCCTCTCCTGGCAAGGGGGGATGTTGTGATGTGTGCTGGGGGCACACAGCT
>NW_010110492.1:28929-32899 GCF_000699245.1 Pterocles gutturalis | reverse complement strand
ACTCCTGGAGCAGAGATAACAGCCCAAGCGTCTGAGACCAAGAGCTGACCAAGGGAGTGGGACAACCCAGAGAGAGATGACCCAAAGAGAGAGGGAATGACCTGGAGCAAGAGAGAGTACTTCTGGACAGAGCCTCATCTATATACTGGGCATGACATACATGATATGGAATATACCATTGGCCAATTTGGGTCTCAATCCTAAATCTAAGTTCGAATCCTAGGCTAGTAATTGGGGCTGTGCTCCCTTCCTGCTTCTCGTGCACCTGCAGACTCTGGCGCAGCAGAGAAGCTGAAAAGTCCTTGACTGACCTGGCAACAACTGTACACATCAGTATGTTATCAGCCTTCTTTTCAGCACAAATCCAAAACATAGCTTCACACTGGCTACTGTGAAGAAAGAGAGCTCTGCCTCAACCAAAACTAGGACACTGTGAGTGACAAATATCTTCCTTATGCCCAATTAGAATTTCCCTTTTTGCAAACAGTGACCATTTCATCTTGTCCTTTTGCTGTGCAGTTATGAGAAGAATCTGTCTCATCTTCTCTGTAGCCCCTGTTTCAGTGCTGCTAGATTGACCCCCTCCTCTTCTCTTCTCAAAGGTAAAAAAGCCCAGGTTCATTAGCTTCCCATCCTATGCAATTTTTTTCTTATTTATTCTTCCCTTATTTCTTTATTCATGTTCTCGTAATGATGAGCTTCAAAAATACAAGACTCTTAGACTTAAAAAGGATAATAAAGTGAAACATAATAAAAGTTGATTGCTACATTTAAAGATGCACAACAAAAGCACAGATATTAAAAACATTAAACAAAGATTCATTCTTCTATTTTGAACTCTGGGTACCCGTTGCACAGTTGTATTTTTCTATGGTTTGTGGAATCAGGAGGTTCTAAAAATGAGATGACATCCACCCATTCATTCTGTAAAACATATGCAGAAGTTCTTCCTTTTAATTTTGGTTGTACATTTTTCTTTCTTCCCTTAGTTTCCTTCAAAAAGCCACACAAGTTCATAAGGTCAGGTAATCACTGAACTATTTTGTTCTTTTTTTCCTGTAGTCAAGAATAAGCCACTCCATTGACATTGCTATCCTGATTCAGAGGGCTTTTTTGAATTTAGCTTTTGCTATCCTTGCTACTTTGGCAACGCTGACAGAAAACCCTGCACTAGTGTGCAAGCCATACTAATACAGTTATGAAACAGCTGCTCTGTAGCATGGACAATTTCTGTTGAAGGTGTTATGTTTTCTTGCTGGACAACCTGCAGTTTTTTTTAATCAACATTCTCTCATTCCAGGTCAATGCTCTAACATACTTCAACCTTGATCTTGAGACATCAAATATTTGTAGATTTATGTTTATCGTATCCAGCTTTGTTGTCAGCTAGCCATATTTAAAAAATAACCCAGACATTTCAGCCTTTCCTTATGTTCACTCCTTTCATACTCATGGTAATTCTGTTTCTCTGCTCCAGTTTTCCTCTCTTTTGCAAAAGAGAAAGCAGGACATTTGCATTGCGTTAACTGGTTGTGTCTACTACCTGGCTTCTGAAACCATGGTTACCATTGTCTCAGTGAGGCACATGTGCTTGAGTCCTACTCTGAACACAGCAAAAGCTGGTCTCTGGGCTTGCTAGACAGTTGCTGGTCTTCATTCCACACAAAAAATTTGCCCCTAGTGACCATGCTGCAAAAGATTCAGACTCTCTTATGCACTTTGTACTGAGTGTTTTTCTGCTTGTAAAATCTCATATATCCAAAGGAGTGCAGGGTCACAACTATAGCTTTATCAGTTTGTAAAGATGCATTTCACAATGTTAATTTTTATTTTTTTCAAAGTGAAGCTCATTTTATGCTGTGATTGCACTTCTGAAGTTTGAGTTCTATTGAGTTATAGCACTTTTTCAAAAATTATTTTCTCAAGGGTGTTTTCACAGGACAAGGAAGCTAGCAACCATTCATCTTTTGATTTATCTTATTTATGTTCTTAAAAGACTAGTTAGAAAATAGAATAATGCAAAAAAAGAACAATTTTTGAAGTGTGCCCCCTGTTTTATCATCATGAAGGATGGTCTCTATTTAAATGGATTAACACTAATAATACTCATGTATCTGAAAACAGAATAATATACAACTGCTGTGTGGTTATTGGTAAACTGATTTTTAAGCTATTACAACAATTAGCAAGGAAGACTACAAAGCACACATCTTCTACTGTAGGGATCACGATCTACTGCAGAAGTTGAGATTCAACAGAGCAGATTTATCCACATGAAATTCACTACAGTCAAAGTAACTGTCTCTAAAGTAACTTCTTAAATGTGAATGCAGTGTACTATTTAACAGAACTATAAGCATACTCTCCTCAGAGACACAGCACTCACAATATCTTCCCAGACTGAGTTTAACTTTTATAACCTAGAAACCACATGTTAGCTCTAGTAGGATTATCAATGAAGAGGCACCGAAAACCTAAAAAACAAAAACACTTTCAGAAAAGATTTTCTTCTCCTTGAGAAATTCAGTTTATCAGAGTCACCTTCTACAGCAGTAGGCTTTTGGTTCTCATAACCCCCTTGGATCAGGAGTCATGCCTGTAACTGACAGCTTAATTCTCACAGGTAAGAAGGTTCCTTCAAGACTCTGAGTTCCTTGATGACTCTTTCAGTTCAGTAGTACTACAAAAGGAAATCTTTACTGCTTTCAGTCCCTCTGCCATCCAGCAGCCACTGACGGGGATTGGAAGCTGTACCTGCTGCCTTTCATAGACCACTGTTCCTCAAAATGAGGCTAGCTCAGGAAATAAATGTTTTAAGAGTACTTTATATAAGTTCCCAAGTTCTTTCAGAGAATTAGTTTTATATTTGGCAGATAATCCTGTTACTACTTTTTATTTATAGAATCATAGCATTTATGAGCCTGAGTGATGGAGCAGCTCCCAACTGTGTGATCCTGTCTGAACAGATAATAAAAGTCGGTCTCTCCATCAAATATCAAAAAGAGTTACTTTGAGCTGGAACTGCAGCCTGTGTAACACTTGTGAATTAAAAAAAAAAAATCTGTTCATGGAGTATTTCTGATTTTAAGACAGTTAAAGGAACTGTTTTCAGCATGCTAATGCTATTTTTATTTCACTGAAATGGATTGCATAGTTGCAATAATATGTGTAGGAGAGCTGGTGAAAAGAATGATCATCTGAGCCTTAGTGCTCTTGCTTTGGGTATAACATGCATGTTCCTTTATCTGCTTGCTTACATGCCCCGAAGAAATATGGTGTGGAAGAGCCTAAACGCTACTTTAGAACCCAGTGGGAAAATTTATAATTTGGATGTTTAAATCCAGATGAGCAAACCAGACCTAATAGCAGCCTACCCGTACCTGAAGGGGGCCTACAGGAGAGATGGGGAGGCACTCTTTATCAGGGAGTGTAGCTACAGGACAAGGGGTAATGGGTATAAGCTGAAGGAGGGCAGATTTAGATTAGATATTAGGAAGAAATTTTTCACTGTGAGGGTGGTGAGGCACTGGGACAGGTTGCCCAGAGAAGCTGTGGATGCCCCATCCCTGGAGGGGTTCAAGGCCAGGCTGGATGAGGCTTTGAGCAACCTGGGCTAGTGGGAGGTGTCCCTGCCCATGGCAGGGATCTTGTAACTAGATGATCTTTGAGGTCCTTTCCAACCCAAACCATTCTATGATTCTACGATTCTATGATTTGATTAGTTGCAAAATACAGAACCGAAATTTTGGAATTGCTGTTTTAGGTGCTGTTATATAGGGAAAAAAATACCAAATTTTCTTTCCAGATATAAGGCAGAAAAGGACCTCAGCTACACTTAACTCCTTGAGGCACCCCACTTTAGCAGGCACTCCCAAATTCCATGGACAGTGCGGAATCAGGTAGGAATAGTTGTCTCATTTGAAATCATAGCTAGTGAACATTCCCAGTATAACAGTTTTAAATGGATATT
>NW_010110492.1:0-28898 GCF_000699245.1 Pterocles gutturalis | reverse complement strand
CCTACTGTTGTACTTAGGCAACGTCTTCTTACACAGAGGGGCTTACATGTTGCCTATATTATTTAGGTTTTACAGTCAAAAGAAAAGAGTTAACTGATGAGAGAGAGAAACCAACCAAGACCCATGCAGTAAGCAGGTTGTCAGCAAGACAGGTAAAAATAAAGGTCCTACTGCTTGATGTATTTCTACAGTTTTTATCCAGGTTGCAGATTATTAAAAGAGGATATGCACACAGAAGGAGCATAAACATGAGGAAAGTATGTTAAATTGCATTCCTGAATATCAGTGAAAACCTGTGAAAGTCTTGGTAGTGATATTTGACTGTCTGTAATAGGAATTTGCCCTAATGTTAGCCTGAGTGTCTCTGGGACTCCAATGAGATGTAAAGTCACATTTATTTGAGTGAGGTTGTGGGGAATGAAGCTTAGTTAGTTCATGACAAATAGTCACTACTGAAAGTCTTTAAAACTTTTAAGGACAGTAAAGAGTTGTAAATGTGAACTACAAAGAAAGTTATTCATTCTAACATTTGAAATTCCTTCTTTCTTTTCCTTTAGGAGAGAATAAAGTAAATCCCAGTATTTCACAAACTTTTTTGTGTCATAGTAAAGGTCATAGAATCATAGAATCATAGAATGGCCTGGGTTGAAAAGGACCATAGTGATCATCTGGTTTCAACCCCCCCGCCATATGCAGGGCTGCCAATCACTAAACCAGGCTGCTCAGAGCCACATCCAGCCTGGCCTTGAATGCCTTCAGGGATGGGATGGTCAAAGATTTCCTTTATCTTAGGAAAAAGAAGAAAAACTAGTTGAACTGGAGTAGTATTACTACTACTACTACCACCACCACATAGTATTACTGGCCAAAGATCTATAAAAGTTGTTCCAATAATGGGTTGTTTCAGATAGCTTCTTTTTAAGTCACAAATTCACAGTCACATTGTATAAGAGACATTTTTTCCTGGTTAAGGCAGACTTTTTGAATAGAAGGCAGAAGAGTGAGCTAAAGAACAAATCAGTTGACCAGAGAAAGAGACATTGGACAAGGGACAGAGAGTACTAAACCTCACGTTATCAGATGCCAAGCATTGCTGTCTGCACATTTTTTCAGAAACTCCCTAATTCTTGTACTGTGAAAAATAGAAAACAGGATACAAATCTCTCTAGGACACTTAGATATCCTCCTTCTCCTCGTTCTTTTATTTCTCAAGGACATCTCTTGGTATACAACCATGAAGTCTTAGTTGTGCTACAGTGTCTCAGAGAATCACAGGAAATGTTTGCTCTGTTGCACCCTTCTGTTCTCCTGAAGTTATTGCCAGAGAAAAAATTCTTCCCCACCCTCCCAAGATGGTTATAATGGCTCATTGTCCTACTATTTTGTTCATCAGTTAAACCTAATTTCAGATTCTAACATAATTTCTGACTTGTATCACAGTTAACAGGCTTGATTTTGACGTGCTGCTTTGGTGGTATTAACAGATCATTTCTTTGGATCAATGTCTTTTCTCAGTCTGTCATGTTTGTTGTCTTCTAAGGAGTTCTGCATGATGGCATGTGTGAGCGTTTTGCTACCTGACACAAACCAGGATTCAGACTCCCACAGAGCAGCCCTGTGTTATTGCTACTTGTCAGCAGGGCAACAAAAAGAAACGCTGTGAATCGTGGGGATGAGAGCTTAGAAGAGACTGGAGAGCTGTGAGGAAAGTTTGAAGATTTCTGAAGGTGTGTAGGAATTACAGGCAAGTGGATTTAGCTGAGGCGATAGTATAAAACTATGATGCAGTCCAGCAACGTGTGACTGAATAATATATTGGGATCCACAGAGAAAGAGCATTTAATAAAGTGGTGCGAGAAGGGAGAAAAAGAGAACAAGCAGATACAGCAAATGTGAAAAATATGGGCAAGTGTATTTGAAATGTTATTCTTCTTTGTCCTTAGAATTTCCTTAGAATAATAATAATAAAAAAAAAGTGGCATCCACAGAGTAGGAAGATCTTTTAATATGTGCTATGTCTCCTTGATGTTTCTTTTTTTGGGGTGGGGTTTTTTTGTTTGTTTTTTTTTTTTTTTATTTACTCTTTGACCTTTTCAGTAACACGTAAAGATGGTTGCAAGGGTAGAAAAAATAAAGAGGACTTACTGGTTTTGGAAAACTAGCAAAGACCTGTTTGAAACAGAAAGAGAGGATCATTAACAGGTGAGTGTTTGCTTTTTCTCTTCTGTGCCACATTCTTTCAATGCTTTGCCCTTTCATTTCACTTCTTTGGCATGTTCTTTCTTCTGCTTTGCAGGTTGGGAGAAAAATGAATGTAACAACAAGGCTGTGCCCTGCTTGCGTTTGCTTCAGCAATGTGCCAGTTTGTTTTGAACTAAGTACTGTTCTTAGACGTCTGTTACTTTGATTGCCTCAGCACTGTTCGAGTTGTTTTTTTCCTCCCAGTTTGCTCACCTTTCCCCTTTGTTCGGATCATCTTTAATGACTTTCTTAAATGCTTGGCATTCTCTAGGAGCCACTATCATCTAAGCTTTGGCTTTCCTTCCTTCTTTAAAAATATGTTTAGAAGTTTATTTTTCCATTCTTTTGTTTTTCATTCATCCCCTTATTAAGGTTATTTAAATTCAAAGTTCTTCAGTACATTTCAGATTTTCTTTGTTATGGGATATAAGCCATATTCCCTGCTGCATTACCCCTAAGAATTTTTGACCTTTGAAGCTGCAGTTCAGAAAAAGATTATCAGTCATCTCCTGCTTTGGGATGCAGAGGCTATATTCCATCCATACTTATGACATCTAGGTAGTCCGCTGCTCCATATCCACTGAATCAGGTGGTGTTGTTCTGAATATTAATAGTCTAATTTAATTATTTATAGTTGTTGGTGATGGGCACTTTTTGCTGGGTACAGCCAAGAGAACGGATTTTGGAATGGTAATTAGGGTACCTGCTCTGTCTGAATGACTCAAAAGCAGGTCAAAGCATCTTAAGAGTTACCCCCATATGTACTAACTGGTAAATACTTTCTGAGGGAGCATACCTGAATCCACTTAAGACCGTTCATCTGCCTGTCCCTATCTCCATAGCTGCTACTTCTAAGTAGCAGAGGGCACACTGGAAACTGTCTGTGGCAGCATTACAGCTGTTTCAGGACTGCCTTCTTTTGGGGTATGGAGAAGGAATGGAAGAAAGAGTTTAAAGCACTTGTTTCCTTTTCACTACTAACTGCTCCAAAGGACAGTATTTGTCATTGGTGCAGATGCTTAGGGAAAAAATGAGTTGATTTGTAATATGTTTTGAGACATTTCTATATTCTAAGTTGCTGCTTTCACAGGCATAGAGTAAATGCACAAAAATCCAGTTCAGATATGTAATTCTGTTCAGGTGACATGACTGCCCAAGTAAGCAAGGACTGAAATGGATATTTCATTTTTGCTTCTGTCATTTTTTTTTTTAATTTTTTTTTTTTTGTGTGGGACCAGGAAAAACTCAACTAATCTCCGTCTCTTTTGTCTTTCTGGAAGTGGTACTGCAGAACAGTATATTAGAGAATCAAGTGCAGAACAGAAATTATTCTGTTGTCACTACCTAATTATTAGCTACATACATGGAAACCCTGCTGTGAATATCAGTCCAGTAGTGACAGTATTTTAATCTGCTTGTTTACCTATTGAGTGCTAAGAGCCAGGCTTTTAAAAAGTATTTTGACACTTGCACAAGCACATAACCACCACCAAACTGCACCATACAGGCAACAGTAACATATGCAGAGCTGGCACTGATCTCCCTGTATGCCTAAGCTCCTTAAGGCACCTATGTTTCCACAGCTGGCATTTTCAAAGAAGTCTAACTGTTGCTGCCAACAAATGAACTGATGAGAGCCCTAGCTCAAGCAGCAACCCTGGGGACCGCGGGAGCAAGATTTGTAATGTAAGCAGGAGAAGTTCTAACTTGCCGTTAATGTCTGATTTCCTAAGTGTCTTCTGAGGGTGCTAAAGACATGTCAGTTGTCATGAGTGGAACAGAAAAATAAGATAGACTGCCCAGAAATCTGCTGTCGTGGCATATAAAATGTGCACCTGAAATCTTACATCTCCTCACAAAATACATGCTGCATGTACATGAGGGGGAGCAGATTACATGATGGATCATGCGCCAGGGCTAAGTTACTACTGTGGAAAACATTAGTGATACAACATCTTTCTGTGTCCTGCCAGCTCCTCTCCTCCTCAGACAGCTTGTGCACATGTGAGCCTGCCACAGCACTGCTGCTAGATTCAGGCACTGTGGAAGACCTGGATTCTCTGATAGAAGAGTGCCAGCCTGCAGTGATGTCTGTGCTTAGTGTATGTGCTTTGCTTTGTTTCTGGCAGCCAATGAAGTCCATGATTTTTAGAGTAAGTAGCAGAAATCTTATCTTGTTTCTTCTCTTCCACAAATATATTATTTGGACTGTGGGAAGTAGTCCTATGCTCAAAGCAGTGTTGGGAGGTATGTTGTCTTGCTGCTTTTTTTGGTTGGTTGCT
The DNA here is from genome assembly GCF_000699245.1 of Pterocles gutturalis. Classification (NCBI taxonomy): domain Eukaryota; kingdom Metazoa; phylum Chordata; class Aves; order Pterocliformes; family Pteroclidae; genus Pterocles; species Pterocles gutturalis. The sequence goes on along the minus strand of NW_010110492.1, from coordinate 24,375 downwards.
ATTATAGCATCAATTAGCTACTGCCTCACGGAAATCACTATACTAGGGCAGTGTGAGAGCATCTGTGCTGTAGCACCACAGGAACTGGAAGCAGCATCCATGTGAGGATGCAGTGGCTCCTGTCTACTCGTTGGAAATCACTGTGTCTATGTCTTATGTCTATTTGCTGTTCTTATCATGTCCAGTTTCAATTCCATTTTGGTTTTGGGGAAGTCCCTTGTAATGTTCAAGGATTATTTTTATACTATTTAAGAGGTTCTAGCAGCCAACAAAACATAACGAGTGCTGTTGATAATCTTGTTTTCTCTATGTGAAGATAACATTTCCATCTGTTTCTGAATTTTATCAGAGACTTGCTCGTCTTCGAGGCTGTCACTGGGCAGCATATTAGCTGATGGCCACACAGCAGCAATGGAATGGTTATTGCTGGTACCGGGAGCTTCTATCAAAGGTATAAAATATACCTTCAGTGAGTCTGCAAAAATAATTCTTAATGTTATTTAAATGGTGTTTTCAGTCCATGAATAAAATACTATGTCTCATCAGGCAAATATAAATATTTTAGTATTTTTTAAAAAAGCAGATATTGACCCAAGGGCAACAATTCCTACTAAGATGCACATTTTTAAATTCTTAAATTATTGATTTAAAGTTTCATTTTAAGAGATATTGTAGGTGTAAAAAAAAAAAAAAGCAAAAGAAAAACTTCAGTGAATATGTTCACCATTACTCATCTGATTTAAAAACAATAAAAATTTTCTTGTGTTTGTGTTTGAAACAATCAAAAAAACAAACTCACATTCAAATCTGGGAACTGGAATTCCAAATTGCAGCCTGTGGCACACTTTTATTATGAACCTCTGAATTTCATCTGTAAAGGGATTTTGTAATTTGACATAGTCTTCCCCCTCCCCTTCTTTTTTTACCCATTTCCTTTAAATTATTTTGTATCCAATTTAGACTCTTATTCAGCAGGGAATTTTGCATCTAAATTTTGCACTGCTTTAAAACCTTCTTTTCTCCTATGCATATTTCATAATTTTCTTATTCTCAAAACCCCAAATCTTCTTCAAAAAAACTCCTGAGCACAAACTACAAATCCCTGTGATATATCTATCAAGCATAAGATAATGACTTTCCAAAAGAACTGCCCATGTTTTTAATGAATGATCTGATAAGTAAAAAGAAAATTTTAAACAATTTTCAAGACAAAAAAAGATTATGTAATAAGGCAATAATTCTTAGAAAGTATCAAACTATGATCCTACAATAACTACAGTTGGGGAAATTTAAGATTTTCATAGTTTCTTGACAAGGTCACTTCTACTCCTAAACTGTCATCTGGAGTGTGTCCAATGAATTCAGCAACCCCCTAATCTCACAACAAGGGTGAGTATTGCTATTTTCTAATGGCACAAGATCTAATGCCAAGGTGCTGACTTTGGATTTGAAAAAGGTTAGTGCGGTGCTGGTTCCATCTCAATCTTCCAATTGAACATGGTCAAGTTACTTTGGTGAATATACACCTATCCTTACAGGGATTTAGGTGTCTAAGTTCTGCTAACATTATGTCTTGAGTATCACTGCATCAACAGATAATCAGTAACTGGGAATTCCTGCATTTATCTTCCTCAAAAATTGTTAGAGGATTAATGAGTTAAAATTGTGATAATAGTAACGATCAAGTTCTTAAAACTGATTTTTTTTTTTAATTTCTTAGAATAAATGTGAGTCTTCTAGTTGATTTTAAAATATATCAGCATCTATCTATGGAAATTTAATAATACTAGCCAGTAAATGGATGCATATCTGATTTAGATATAAACAATGATGACTTCACAGGCTTAAGCCTTACATCCTGGTAGCTAGTCATCGTCTACTGATTTCAGAAAATTGCTTCAGAGTTTGAAAGCCTTTACTCAGAAACACCAGAGTTAAAAAAGCTGGTTGACTTGTCAGCTTGATTTAGGTCAAAGCCGAGCCAAAGGAGCTCTATTCCTCTCCCTCACATGCTGTCCTACCTCGCAGTTTCATGACCTTTCATATGGCAGAATCTGTAATTAGAGAAGGGAGCAAAAAGGCTGTTGTGAGTCAAAGCTTAAGGCATTCCTAATTTGAACAGTGACACTGTTCCATATTCATTGTGTCACAACAGCTTCTATATCAAATTTGCACAGTTTGCACATAGAAGCTTTGTGACCCCAACAGCAGGTCCTGCAAAGTTAGTCAAGGATGTGGAATTCAATCTGCTCTTTCGTTTCTACTCTTTCTGCCAAGAATTTTTAATACAGCAATATATGGCTGACAAATGTTGCCTTCCTCAACACCAATTTGTTGTCCTGACTGATATTGCTCAGACATCACTGAGGGAAGAACTTGGACACAGTGGAGATTAATTTTGGTGTGTTTTCAGCCTAGATGTGGGATCAGGACCTTGGGCTGGTTAATCTTCTGCTCTCTTGCTTTTCAGTCTAAATTGTGCTAAGTAACAAATCAGATGTCAGAAAAAGCTGAGGAACAAATAGTTGATCAACAATTTCTGTTCTCTGGCAGCTGATTACATAGTTATGAAGTTGTGTAGGTTTAAGCCATGAGTTTCTCCCTCTATACTAGAAGGACAGAGCATTATACAGAGAGTGAGGATGCAGCTGACACTGCCAGCAGATAAATTATCATCTGTTGAGCTTCCCCCTGAGGTGAAGAACCCTCTGAGTCAGGTATAGCCATTACCACCATGAGCTACTATTTGTTCCTTTGTCACTGGTGAGACTTCCTGGGTGCCCACCTCTTTTGCTACTGCACAAAATCAAACAGGCTTGCTTAAACCGCCATGGGTTAATCTGACCAGTCTGGCTCTACCGCTGCTGGCTAGAAGCATTCACAGAAGTGAACAGCTGAGAAGTACAGCCAGTAAATGGTAGGTCCTTGAACTGTCTCATGTCTGTATTGACTAGGTGACTCCAACTGCAAAATCAAACAGATTAAACAGCTGCTGAAAGCGGTCTAAGCTCAATTGCTTGGCTTTGCACCAGAGCAAACTAGGAGGGATCACAGGATCACATGTACACTCAGGAGTTTTCAACTTACACTTAACTTTGTTTCTACTCCTGAATCCAAGCTATGTGCACCTTCTTCCTAAGTGTCTGAATTTCATCTAGGTTGCGATGCACCTTTTTGGAAATCCCTAATATTGTGGGCAAAAATGGATTCAGTTGTAGTTTCTCCCTGATTATACAGAAGGCCTGATCCTACACACAAGAGGGCATGAGAGGGTCTATACCTCAGAGCACAGTGTAGAGATAAAGAAGAAATCTTAGTCAAGTTGCCAAAACAGAAAATCCTGTCTGCTCAGCAAGCTCTGTGCTTTCCAGACATAACTTTCTCCTCTCTTTGTAGCTCCACCTGCCCCGTCTGATTCAGGGGCTTGCACAAAAACTTTTTTGCCCTTTATATTTTATCAAGTCTTTTCTCACAGTGAACGAGATATATCTGCAACAACAGGGTTGATTTTTCTGCATAGCTTCCATTTTTGTGTTGATGTACCTTGAATGAGTAGGGTTTCTCTCATTTATGTTGGTGTAAACTGGGAAGAGAATCAGGCCCAATCAGTTAAAACCTGTAGTAGCATAAATTGGTGTCAGCTGTGGACTGATAAGAGCGCTTAAGTTCGTAACAAATCTGGGGAACTGCTATGACAAGGCATATTCAAAATATGAATGTCGTTGATCAGCAATTTTGTTTGAATTAGGAGTTCCTTTATGATGTAAAGGGAAGGACTAGCACCGTCCTAAAGCCCAGGACAATTCCTTAGTGACTGTTCTTCAATGTGGTTCTTCCTTTGATTGTTTTAGCAATCCTTCAGAAAATACCTCTCTCCTCACTCTTACGATCTTTACAAGGTGTTCAGAAGCTGTTTTCATATAGGACGAAAGCTTTCTCCTCATTCATGATGTTATGAATGAAGGCATAGCAATTTCCTACTCTTTGTACTAAGGAGGTGTCAGGTCTTTTGGGCTCTCAGTAAGAATGACACCAACATGCAAAGCTTGTTAACAAATGTATTGAGTAAAAGACGGAAAATATAGAAAAGGTTATAGATATCTTACATCCTTCCTGATGGCAGGAATCCTGGCTGCTGCAGCACTGGACAGACACCTCCTTGTGGATCACAGCGCACTGTGCAGACTTCCCATCTATGGTGAGGTTCACCAGCTCTAAGTTCATTAGGACTCTTGTAGCATCTCACTCACAATACAGATTAGTCAGTCACTGACAGCAGTCAAGTTTGGAGTTTGTATCTAGCCTTGAAGAGTCTCTTGGACAATAGACTCCAACACCTTTGTCTCAATTAAGTTATAGTTCATAAAAAGGTGCACATAATATTTCAGGTCAATGAGAGAATGCACTGTACTTAGGTTTTAGTACACACTGAATACATGGACATTGATTAACTATGTATTTATTATGCATACACTGAGTAATTATATTATTTTATAGAGCATTCACATAGTATCCATGATACTGAGGCATACACCTATGAAGTCGTGGGTACTCTGCCGTGGATGGTAAGTGGTCACAGGCTATTCAAGGTACACCTGTATATATGAGAAGGAAGCAAGCATTTGGACCACTAACTGCTTGTAGAATAGTCTTCTGGCTGCATCTCTAGAGCTACGAAATTTTTAGCAACAAGAATATAAAAATGCAAATGCAAAATAGAGTTTTCAAAAAGAACAACTGAAATAAGGGAGGTGGAATGGCTTGCACAAGAGTACCAACAATCTGAGTTGCTTTATTCAGCTAGTATAAAATTCACTGAAACTGTAAGAAAAGCCAGTGTGTTCTTCAGTGACACTGAATGAGGAACACATAGTCACCTGAATTGATGAACCTTGTAGATTTCTAGAGGCATTTACTTTAAGCATGTATATCATCCAGGAAGAAGGAAAAGAAAAATAGGTAATGTTTGTTGAGCAATTAATTAATCTTTGCTGAATAGATGACTTAAGGAAGAATATGAAACTGTGTGGTCAAGAAGAAGGAAAGACAGTTACTGTCAAAATAAATTATGAAACCTCACGATGTGAGGACAAGTAGGGGTCATTATGCAGACATTCAGAGGGGAGGTAGACTGATAGAAAACCTCTTTCTAAGTATTAACAATAAAAAAGAAAAAGTGATAGTTCAGTGCAGACAAATTGTTGGTTAATCATTAAAGTCATTCTCAATATGACTGGGAAATACAGGAATATTTTTCAACAATCTCTACTGTGTATGCATTCAAATATGCTGTTTTAGAAGATATACTGTGTTGAAATTGACTGATACTAGACTATATGGCCGCTGAGTCTCATGTCTAGTAAAAGCAAAAAGCAGGAACACACACATTTGAAGAATACAGAATTAGATGATCCTGGCTTCCTCAATGTAGTTTTCTATATATTCCTGTGAAGCTTCCTTTGAGGACTTAATGTAGAGCACAGGGTTCATTCTTACCTGTGATAAGTACCCACATTCAAGAAAATAGTTAATGAACCTTTGTCTAGAATGAGAAGGTACTATTATGGGACCAGGTACAGAAGTCCATGTGTATTTTTTGCTCTACTGGTTTTTGGGGGAGCTAGCGCTACAAAGTCAATCTCTGAGGGCATCTGATCATTTCAGAAATGGGTATTGTAACAATGACAACTTCTGTCCTTGCATTGTCAGAATAAGCTTGCTTACACCTAGTTTGTACTGCAGTCAGTTGTTTTTCATCCAAATGCTACTTTCAGCTAGTCACTGACAAAAGATGTTGCTTTGTGCTTCTTATAAAATAAATATTGTGTCTTTCTGGCACTTAAGCTTGTGCTGCCTCAAAATATATGTAAGTACTAATAGACTGATATTAAATAGGACAAGAATAAATCTTGCAGGGCTCCATAGTTTCAGCATGTGGATGGGGGAACTGTTGCTATAATCATACTTTGAGCTAAGTTAGAGAAAAAGCTGTGATATTGTTCTTTCCTTGCTTTCCCACAGCTTTAGAAGTGGGCCAAAACATCTGTCAGTCAATATTACCAAACACAAGTAAAGGTCCAACAGAATGAAAGCCACAATATTTCACGACCAGTTCCTGCAATGGAAGGACTAACCTGACCTACATCCTCACAAAACTTTAGGGATTTATGCAAACTTTTAGGAATTTTTGATGCAATTACCCTTTATGTACATATTTCATACTATATGAAATGCTACATAAAGTTATTAAATTCTTGTACTAAATCTAGGAGAATCATTAGACATTAAGAGAGCTATGGAACTTTAAAAACATTTAGAGTAATTATTCAGTACACAGATTTAGAAAGTACACATGAGGTAGAACATGCATGCCTATTTTTTGCGAAAATAAATACATGTCTGCATTGGAACAAAGTGTGAAAAGTTTATCTCTGCATTTATATAAGCTAAATTGCATTATTTCTAGCCTATATATAGTACTTGCATTCATTTTTGAAAGCAATCTCTACCATATGCCATGCTTTATACTAAATATTCATCTACGAAAGAAACCCTGAATATTAACTTAAAATTACGTAAAATGACAAAAGCTGTTAGAATAATAATGATTGTTTGTTTTCTTTGTACCTTAATGCAGGATCAGATCATTAATCCGCACCAGATACAGATGTGAATTAGTTACTTGCAGTACACCTCGGATTTGTACCGGTAGATGGCACTGCGAGAATAACGATGGCTGTTGGGAGGACGACGGGTGTTAAGTACCTCATATTCCACCACGCAGACTGCAAAACAATTTTTGTCTCCCACTGGTTTCACCAGTTTAATCCTGTCATACTATGAGTCAGATTTTCTGTGCATACTTACTACTGCCAGAGAAGGATATACTGAAACTGCTGACACCAGGTACTTAACGTAGTCTATGTTATAGAAATACTAATCTCCTATACTAAATTGCTTTCTTGCAGAAAAATACCTTTTCCTAGCAAGTTTTCTGTCATAATATTTACCTATCATCAGCTCGCATGTTTGCTACTTGGATGAGCTGTCTAACTGACACAATGATCACTAGGGCTACAAGTAGTATTCACAGTGAGAGTCAAGTCAGCCCTTCATCTGCCAGACTACCAGTGAATTTAGCCCAATTTCTGAAGTGAGCGTCTTCTCCTTCTGTCCAGGTATCACACTCATTTCTACAGACCAGGAGCTTGCCTAACGAGTGAAATGAGCTTTTCCTGAGCACCAATCTTTGAAACTCATTCTGGGCTCCAAGAGGCAGGCAGGCTTCTTTCCGCATCATATGTCGTTACCAGTAACTAAGATTCTGAGGGTTAAATCATGCCCTTAGTGATACCTGTGTGATTGTTTTGCCTGCGAGGCTTTTGAGCAGGTGTAGCTATTGGGATTTAGAGAGCAATTCTGCCGATGATGCTCGAGATGGAATAGTATCCAGCTGTCTCAAATAGTTATTTTATTTCTGCTAGGCTAAGGGAAATAAAAAAACAGTAAGTGTTTATTTTTGTCACTAAAGTAAGTAGATATAAGTCTAAAACCACATGAAATTTGATCTATACAGGAAAAAGGTGCCAGTGTTACCTTAATCCTTTTCTGCAGGAAAATTGTTCTTCACTATTTTTTTTATTTTTTCTGGTAGCTGGACTTTACAATATCCTCTATGCATCCTCTGATGGCCTCTGGCCTACTTTGACCATTATGTCTCCTTACAGAACGTTTTCAAATTCAAAGATTCAAACCATATTACATCTACTGCCGACTTGAAGGGTAGCCCAGAAAGCTGGGAAGCCTGACGGGGAATTAATTACAAGCAATAACATATCGGAGGAATGAGAAGGTGAGGATCAGAGGTTTTCTGTGGTGAGTATGTGTACTGGAAAATAAATATTTTCCTTTACCACACAACAAACATCAGCTGCAAAGTACTGTGTCCAAGGCTACACTGAAAGAAGGGGGTTTGTGGGCTGAAATCTGTCATTTTGAAAAGTAAACTAGCCACAGTATCTGTACTGGATTAGCAGTCTAAATGGCAGAAAGAAGGCTAATTGGGCCCTACAGCGCTTCTGCTGATGGATGGCAGGACTAATGTGCCTTCATAGACGGAGGTCAAAGATCTGTCTAAGCCCAAATGGTTCACTGGTTTAATTGATTCAGGCATACCCATTTTTCTAGCCAGCAAAACACAAGTGTGTGATAAGGCCAGCATCATAATTGACTGCCTTTGGCTCCACAGAATAAGAAATCAGGCACCCATTTATGGTTGGGTCAAACGATGACAGATTTCAGGAAAAATTCAGAGGTATTTTCAGTTGTCAAGACTGTATCTGCAGAACGATTCTGTAATGACCATCATGCAGCTGCCGTATCTGTTGTGGTATCACAGACACAGTCCTGCAGTTACAGCTTTTTCCCACCTACTGTGGCCAAGTCATGGGATCATTTGTTGATGCTTGACTTTGGGATGAGATTTATACCAGGTTCTATCCAATAATAGATCCCAGAAGGGTAACAACATTCTGAGGAAGATTAGAAAGCAACCAGTGCCAGACACTGTCTCAATGCTATGGTATGTCTCATTTGCAACAGGGTGGATTTTGTCCTGTTCTGCCAGTAAAGAACCTTCCTGTCTGAAAGATGGCCTGAGAACTGTGGCGTAAAAAGGAATTGACTTATTTTTGCCCTGGATCAAGAAAGTGAGACAAATAAGTATGCATAAAAAAATTTGTATTAAATGTAATTTCATAAATTTAATTTTATTTTGCTTGATAAAGCCCCAGAAATTAATCTCTCATTGACAAAAACTGAATTACACAAACATTGGAATATTTCTGTCTCCTTAGTTGTTTTAGAAACTCTTTATCTACTACACCACACAGTGTTTTATTAACTACCCAAAAATTAATTAGGAGAGTTTTCCTATTGTTCATTGGACGTAGTTGGAACGCATTGAAACTTCTGGATAAAACATACGTAGAAAAATTACAATACAGGAGATGCAATATTTCAAAAGCAACAACAGTAACTCTCACTTTTTATTCTGCATTCCTATGTAAAGTATCCTCTTAAAATGCTACTTTGTGATTTTTCTCCAATCATTAAATACAGGTTCTTTTTTTTTCGTTGCAATTAGGTCTATCATTTCCTCAGGTATGATTTCTTTACTATACACAGTATTTTAAACCATGTGGAACGCAGTTTCTGTAGCCTGGTACAACCTGCATGTTAGGAATACTGTTGTGCTCCTGGTGATCACTGAACAGCGATGTACAGGTGGACACCAGCACAACCGGGAGAGGACCTTCACTTCTCTCTGCTTTGATGACTTCCTCTTCTTTTAAGGATGTTGCTTCTTCCTAGCTAGAACTTGCCCTTCTGTTTTGATTCCCTGATTTGCAGCAAATGACTGGTATAATAGTAGTCCTTTTCCCATGGTGCTTTCAAGACATTATTTTGAATTTTGACTCAGTTATATGCTGCAAAACATCTGGTCTCACTCCTCCAAGGACCCAACCCCCTGAAACACTCAGGTGTACCTTACTGCAAATAGTAAAAACAGCTTTAGAACTGGTATCTTTGCCTCTTGAATTAATTTAATATTCCTTACCTTTCTTTTTAAAAAGGTATTCACAACTGAAGTAAAGAATCATCAATTTAAAGCTGAAACAAATCTTATTCATAGTAAAGGAAGGAAACCCACAGCATTTTGAATTTCCTTACTAGATAATGTTTGGACTCACTCATTGTGGATCCTTGTCTACTTGAAACATGATTTCATGGTATTGAATCATATCCAAGGTTTATCTAGCTTAGTATCCATAGCAATCACCCAGTCCTCATGCATTCCTAACATTTTTGGTTTTCTAACTGCAACTATACATCAAGTGTCTCCTAGCATTTGAATTTTTTCAGTAGTGGTTAGGTATTTTTCTAAGTTGTCTTGATGATCTGACGATTAATTTTGAATCGTTCTGAGCCTTCATGCCTTTTTTTTCTTACCCTTCCTTCAAAGATAATTTCTGTTTATAGACAGTCAATAAAAAAACCACTTTTTTTTTTTTTTTTTTTTTTTTTTTTACTGTCATCATATTGCCCATCCTCTTGGCTTCTCTAGGCCCCTGTGAAGAAGCTAACAGTACAGCATGGGCTTGACCAACCTAAGCATCTTTGTGGCACCTGCAAAAGTTGCTTCTCACTACTCATCTCCTTTACAGATCATTAAGCATCATGACACCTACTCTTGAGCCTTGAGGTCCCCACTATTAACCTTTTGCTAGGATTGAAAATTGGCCATTTAATCCCACTCTCTAGTTTCTGTCTCCAAGCAAGGTTTTGATCCACATTACAAATCTGGGCTATGACACATCCTGGTGAAGTCAACAGAGGTACTATAAAGCTTAAAACTAGGTGTGTGCTCAAGCTTCTTGTTGAACTCTAGCAGACAGAAAAAGTCCCAACTTCTAAACAATAAAAATGGTCTCAGCTTATGGGAAGAAGTGTTTCCGAAGGAGAGTTTCCAAAGCAGTCTGAAAAACTGTTTGAGGTATCTTCAGTGGTTGCATGCTACAGCTGTCTGCATGTAACTGTGGCAGTAAACTGTGTACTGCTTGTACATGCTAATATTCTGGTAGTGAGAAAATAATTGTTTTCATATGAAAATAATTTTCCTAAAGGTCCACTTATATAAAACTATTTCTAAAAGAAAACTGTGTATAAAAGAAAAAGAGGAAGAAAATGTGCTCAATTTTTGATAGTTTAAGTGGCAATTTCAGTATTTCAATGGCATATGACTTGTGGATAAGTTCAAACTCAACAGTTCACCTACCCCTCTATTCTCTTAAACTACCCTGACTCCACCCTTGCCTCTCATCTTCCCAATAATCACTCCAGAGACATCTTCCACATTCCTGCAGAAAGTACTATTTTTCATTTGTGAAGTTCATTTCTTATGTTGACAAAACATTTGTGAGTTGTCTATATTACATGGGACTTGAAAACAAGCTTTGCTGGGATTTTTTTATTAGAGAACATTTCCTTTCTGGAAAAGTAAATACATCTGTGATGGCCTAACATTTCTGAACTGTAGAGTCAGTCTTGTACCAAGGGAGGCTCTTCAATCCAGTACATTAACACGACTGACTGTTAAACCAAATAGCCTTATCGTGCTGGCTCTGAACCTCTCTGTTAGGGTCCAATTACAGTGAACTGGTGGATACAAGACCCTCTTCTGTGTCTGAATATTCAGTACCGGTACACAAGCAGAAGCATTGTGTCTGTGTCCTGTTCAATTTCTTTCTGCAAAATTTGTGTTGTTTCATTATCTAATATTATTTTCTTTGTTTTCTGGAGAAGTGTATTTGCTTTCTACTTCCCTTCTGTTTTCCCTTTACTTCCCCTTACATAAGCACTTCTATTTCCTACAGTAGGACGGCTTATACAGCTCAGTACAATAATACTTTTCTGCAGAAAAAAAGTTAAATAAGATCTTATCATAGCTCTGCTGTTTTTCATATGTGTCTTTTGACTGAATTGTATGTTCAGAGAAGCCAGAAGAATAGCTGTTCTTCACTCATGCCACTTATCCCTTGGAAACTAGCAAAGTAAATTTTAAATATCTGGTAACTTGAAGGATAATCTCAGGTGTCCTATAGTTGTTAGCTCCATTTGACATCTGGTAAACCAGAAAAAACCCTTCTCTTCAAAGAATCACAGAATGGTTTGGGTTGGAAGGGACCTTAAAGATCACCTAGTTCCAACCCCCCTGCCATGGGCAGGGACACCCTCCACTAGCCCAGGTTGCTCAAAGCCTCATCCAGCCTGGCCTTGAACCCCTCCAGGGATGGGGCATCCACAGCTTCTCTGGGCAGCCTGTTCCAGTGCCTCACCACCCACACAGTCAAAAATTTCTTCCTTACATCTAATCTAAATCTGCCCTCTTCCAGTTCAAAGACACTACCCCTTGTCCTGTCACTGCATGCCCTTTTACAAAGTCCCTCCCCAGCTTTCCCGTAGCCCCCTTTAAGTACTGGAAGGCCACTATGACGTCTCCCTTAAGCCTTCCCTTCTCCAGGCTGAACATCCCCAGCTGTCTCAGCCTGTCTTATTAATAAGATCGTTTATGTCGAGACTATATTTAAGATTGTATGGTTCTGACTAGAGAAGAGGTACCAGTAAAGGACTTTGCATAGGACCAACAAATGAAAATTATTTTACCTTCTTACTGACAGCAGACATCAAACCCTCAGAAGTGCTAGGACAGCTCATGAGAAAAATCCTGCAGATGTAGCTTTCCAAGCTACTGAGCAAGTATTATGTGATGTTCTCCTGGACAAACTTCTGCTGTGTGCATTTCTCATCAATCCAACAAAAAAAAAAAACAAAAAACAAAAAAAAAACCCAAAACAAAACAAAAAAGAATTTCAAGCACCAGAGACTTCACACTTGGGGAATGAAGCAAAGAAACTGTTGATCTTTATGATAACTATGTCCAGAAACTCTCGGCAAATACAAAGGGATTCCTAGGAGCAGATGTGTGCAACTTAAGGAAGGTAGAGGCCACCGAGACAAGCAGTCATGGATGTGATTTGGCTCAGCTGCATTTCCATAACTCAAGAGGCATGCTTATCTAACTGTGCTTGAAGGAAAGCATAAGGTGAGACTGGATATGTCTGTGCGCTGATTGTTTTAAAAGCCCTTTGCCTGCTGTTTTGTTCCAATTGCTGAACAAACAAGCACACAAACCCTCAGACACCTTTGTTTTAATAGCTGCTGATTAGCATTGCAGCACTGGGATTTGAGGACATGAGTATCAGAGGCAGTCACAGGGGTAAAATTTACATGGATGGGAAAATAAAAAATAAAAAGAAAAGCCCTGTATCTGTTTTGAGACACGGACTCAGTGTTCAAGGTGCAGACCCTCATTCAGAGAGACTGTCAAAGCCAGAGAGGGACTGTGTCACTCCCTGCATGTCAAATTTATTATAATCTTTCCCTCTCTCAAACACTGCTGGGCACAAGATACTCGGTGAAACACCTTGGTATGACTAGATGTGGCAGTGCTTTATGCTCAGTCTGAGTGAAGAACAGCTAAGTTGTATCCAAAGACAATTAAAGATGCCTAACATTTCAGAAATGTAGTCAGAGATACTGAAAAGACAAAGGTGCAGCTAGCACTGTAACAATGGTAAAAGGGAAAAATACTGTTTTGACATTTTCTGTTGAGGTATGCTGGTACATACATTTCTACTCTAAAACTCACTGCTTCTGCTGTTTGGGTTACAAAGCTGAAGCTGCCTCATCAAACATAGCTGTTCCTTTAATAACCTTATAATTTCATATTTCACCCACATTTTTATGTGTATTTTGCATTATATTTTGGTAAAGCCTCATCTCTTTGCCCCATTGTTCCTCAAAATAGAAATGGAAGAAAGATAGTATAATATAGTATTAATGCCTGTTCAAGAAAAAGTCATATGGGAAAGTGGAAATGAAAACCTGCCCATTTTCCTCCCCACCAGTGAGCCAGTTCTTCAAACAGAGCAGAATATCTATCAGTATCATGAAGCTAACCACAGGGAGATTAAAAGGGTAGTTTTAACACATCTCCAGCCATGTGCACTCAGAACTTGCATCCTACTCATCGTTTATAAACTATTTTTTACTTTTATCTTTTTCATCTAGAGATGGTGTACTTTAAAGCTGATGGTGGAGAAAAAGTATATTACTGAAATTCCTAAAAATGGAAACTTAAGTAAATATGGATTCAACTGAAGTTTTTCTCAAAGTCAATACCTCTTTTTAGAATACTAAATCTATTGCAAAGAAAGCTGCTTTCTGTGTTCACAGTAAAGGAGTGAGGCATCCATTTTAACTTAGCTGGGCTACTTCCTCTGTTCAGAGCTGTTTATTCACAGAAAATCTGTAGCAAGTTGAGAACATGACGGTATGTGCCCCTTCAGAAGAAAGAGAACTGACCAAAATGGTGAATAAAGAACAAGGAAAGACAAAACATCATCTTAGGACAGGAGAAAAGATTGCAGCATACCTGAAAAGAGCAGCATTTCTAAGGCAAGGAAATGTTTTTTGCAAATTTGGACATGGTAAGTTCACTGGAATGGAAAAAAAATGAGAAGTTTGAATCTGAAAAAAAATACAATTTTTACATAATTCTTTTGCGTACTTCAACATCATGCTGCAGTACTCAGTGGTATTGCTTACCCACTGTTGCTTTCTAGCCAATACTGAATTCTATTGCACAAACCTCACTACGCTAAACAAACAATCGGTGGTAAATGAAAAAAATACTGCTTTGCGTGTGCAAAAAGATGAGATACAAAAGATGATTTGTATTGCATGTGCATAGCAAGGCTTTGGTAGTGGGGGTGCTACAGGGGTGGCTTCTGTGAGAAGATGCTAGAAGCTTCCCCCATGACTGATAAAGCCAATGCCAGTCAGCTCCAAGATGGACTCATTGCTGGCCAAGAAGTCCGAACCCATCAGTGATGGTGGTAGTGCTCTGGGATAGCATATTTAAGAAAGAGGAAAACTGCTGTGCAACAGCATCCAGGAGAGAGGATTGAAAATATGTGAGAGAAACAACTCTGTAGACATCAAGAGCAATGAAGAGGGTAACAGTGGAGCAGATATTCACCAGCAGCCTGTGGAGGACCCCATGTCAGAGCAGGTGGATGCACCTGAAGGAGGCTGTGAGCCCATGGGAAGTCCAGGCTGGAGCAGGTTTGCTGGCAGGACTTGTGACCCTGTGAGGTACCCACGCTGGAGCAGTCTGTTCCTGAAGGACTGAACCCTGTGGAAGGGACCCACACTGGAGCAGTTTGTGAAGAACTGCAGCCCATTGCAAGGAGAAGGACCCATGTTGGAGAAGTTTGTGAAGTGCTGTCTCCTGTGAGTGGGACACCATTCTGGAGTAGAAGAGTGTGAGGAGGAAGGGGCAGCAGAGACAAGATGTGATGAACTAACCGCAATCCTCATTCCCCATCCCCCTGTGCCGCTGGTGGGAACGAGGCAGAGAAATTGGGGGTGAAGTAGAGCCTGGGAAGGATGGGTGGGGAGAAGGTGATTTAAAATTTGGTTTTATATCTCATGCTACTCTGATTTGAGGGGCAATACATTAATTTCCCTAAATTGTGTCCATTTTGCTTGTGATAGTAATTGGTGAGTGATCCCTCCCTCTCCTTATCTCGACCCACATGCCTTTCATTATATTTTCTCTCCTCCACTCCAGCTGAGCAGGGGGAGTGATAGAGTGGCTTGATGGGCACCTGGTGTCCAGCCAAGGTCAATCCCACACATCGCTATATGTTTAAATCCAAGAATACAGCAAAAATTAATTTCTTCTAAACACTCAATTTTGAGTGCCCACTCAATAAAAGCATCAGAGTCTAAAGTTCTGCCATAAGAATCATCAGCTCAGTTCAGTGAAGTAGCTCAGCCTCCAACATTCTCCCTTTAGCCACTTCAGAGTCAACAATAATTTGGGTGGGCAAATCTTGTGAGGGAATGATTGGGAAGCCATGCTCAGACAAAGTCTGAGATAAGCTAACAGCCTTGTATTTAACACAGAGTCCAGCAATTGGATTCTTACTCTTTCGGTGTGACAGTGGCTCTGGTGGCCATCCAGGACAAGCCACATGCCCGTAATACCCTCAAGACCAAAGTATTCAAGGAGAATCTCAGAGGTCCGGACTGGAGTTGCAGGTGCCCTTGTCTCAATCAGCAAGCTGTGGTGGAAGTGACTGGACTATCTCCAGGTCTCTTTTTGTAACATCTCAGGTGGACAGTGAGGAAATCATGGCACTGATAAAAAGGGAGGAGAAAAAAAGAGGAATATGTTTTTGTAGGCAATGATTTTTATCCATTTTAAGCAGTAATGCCGTAGTACAAAGTATATATCCAATCCCTAGAACTGGGGCCACATCTCACCTGCTTACCAGTTCCCTCAGAATTCTTAGCACAGAATTATCTTAAGTACTACCACGTTACAGCTGAAACGTGGGCATCTGCAGTATTTATTGTGACTCTTCCTTGAAGTAGATCCACAACAGGTTTCAGTCCCCTTATGTCTATCAGTTAAGTGCTTACTCTACTCTCCATAGGTGTGCAGATTGAGGTTCTTCCTTGGGGTCCACGTTCCTCTCCATAAGTCCTTGGGGAAGAATGATGTGAGATATACGCTCCGAATGCACTTGTGGCATCTGCAGAATCAGACTCTTCCCAAAAGATGCAAACAACTAGTGCTTTCTAAATAGAGGTGGCTGTGCTCTGATACCCCTACTTTGGTATTTCAGCTTTACCCTCATTATGCCAACTCATAATTTTCTTATCCACAAAGCTGGTGGTTTTAGGTACGAAAACAGCTGTTAATTTCTTCATGTTTCTGTATTCCACTATTACTCCAGTGAATTTTAATTTCAGCTGCAAAACTGCAGTTTCACTAGGAGAGGACGATACTTCCCTTGTCACATGCAGAGAAATGTCTGCAGTCTAATATTTAGGACACTCACATAGGAGGTAGAAGATGTGAGGTTAAAACCACACATGCTGAGCAGAAAAATGACCTTGGGTCATTTGCAGAGCGAGTGCTCTGATCAGGGAACTGTAATACCAAAGGTCAGCAGGAGAATCACAGTTTCTTCATTTTGAAGAAGGTGGAAACTGCACCTGCCATTTTTGAGCAGCCTGTGTGTGCTATACAAGCACTGTGTATAGCAAGATTAGGAGCTTGATGGGATATCAGCATGGAATCAGTCTACCTCCCACATCCTGACATGATTGAGTGAGTCCTGCAGCCCGGGGTGTTGTACATGTGCACTGATGCAGAAGTAGGAGTGCTCTCAGGAACTTTCAATGCAGACAGGGACATGCCTGTGGCCCTGAAGTGCTTCCAGGACACAGCTCAACAGCTGAGCACTTTCTTGTCTTGACTTTTTTTTTTTTTTTTTTCTACAATCCAAAAATTAATTTTTTGGTGACCTGTTGAGTTTCTGCGCCTCACTGTTTACAGATCTCTTCTCCAAGTTTCTAAAATGGAGGATGGAGAGGAACTGTGGCCAAGCCCTTGCCATGCAAAAAGAAACTAGAGAGTTCATTATTTCTGTTTTTTCTCTTTCTCTTTTGCCCAGCTTCCCACTTTCCACTTTTGGCTGTTTAGGTAGTACTGATATGAACAGACATTTAAGGTCATATACAGCAGGGTCCTAGAAACAAGGACAAAGATAGCAGTAATCATTGCTTTTTCATTCAGTTGGTTGAATTGTTTTTTTCCACTCTGTTTTGTAGACTGCAAGTTTTCAGTGAAGCATCTCTTAGTATGATTATAATCTTTTCATCTGCAGAATAACCTCTGCAATCAAAAATCAATACTCATGCAATGGGCAAATCAGACTGTTCCTGCCCACAAGTACCTGCAACATTATGTTTTAAGCAGCTGTTGATTTGCTTTGATTTGGAAAAATGGCTTGTCTGCAGGACGGTGTATGTATTTATGCACATGGTAGTTTAGGGTGTAGTGAAAAATGTCAGAGCTTTAAAACCATAATCTAAAAACAAGGATGGGGGAGATTTCTAGTTTCCAAATGACAAATGACATTTCCACTTTTTTGTCTCAGCAAAGAGTATTTCTATCTTGTCTCAGAGTGGAGACATTTTAATAGAGGCTCTTTTAAGGGATTTTATGAAACTGTCTGTGTCTTAGCTAGTTGAATTCCTGGTAAACATTGCACCTGGTTTTACAGACAAGCAGCTATTAACGACAATGCTACCACCACCATCAATATAAATAAATAAACAAATAAATAAATAAATCGTATTTCTGTAACACTACAGAATGAATAAGCACACAAATATTGTTTATATAACGTGTATAGTGATTTGGGATAGCCAGGATAGGTCTGCTACTAATATGTGTAATGATAATCTCAAATTCGTGTAGTGTTTAGCCCAAAACCAGAAGCTGGATTTGTCCTCTCTTCACATCTTAAATCAGAAATGAATCCAGAAATGCAAATAAATGGATGCATTCATGATTCACACCTGAAAAGCAAGCCTGATACAGACTTGGATCAACATCATATTAGCATTAAGAGTGTACATAAATAGCTGCACATATGGAAACAAGCTGCAGTACAGAAAAAGAAACACAGGAGTTTATTAATCTTTAAAAATTCAGGAGCTATTTGTGCATGTCATGATTTGCAACTTTGTTTATTAAACGATGCATACATATACATACATATATGTCTGCACAACAGGTAGTGTAAGGCAGTGGGCAACATACACTCTTTGCATTTTGACACTTTTCAGACTCTCAGAGGTTTCATATAATGATCTTCGAATTCCCAGACTGAATTTTTGTATATCCTTTTCACCTCTGGTTATGCATGCAAACAAATGCACATAAACCCCATATTAATTATTTTAAAATTACAAACGTTTACAAACAATAATACCTTGAAACAGACCTAGTGTAACTGATAAACGTTCTGTGAGCATCAGGCAAGCTCCTCCTTCTGATGTTATGTAGAGTTATCGAGTTCGTATGTTGGGTTTCTATATCCCACCGCTGCTACCAGACTCTCTTTAGGTGCCAGCATCTGGCTGCCATCAATGCTCCAAACACGGAGTAACATTTGGTATAATGAGCACTTTTTTTTTTCTTTTTTTTTTTTTTTTTTGTTGAGTTCCTCTGCAAATAGCGTGAACTTGTGAGAGACAATCTTCCAGCAATGGTGTCCAGCTACCAGCACAGCTGGCATCAGCAGGACAGGGGGAAGGAAAAGACAGATGGCAGTTTAAAGGACAAGCCAGAGTCACTGCCAACCGATAGCAGAGTATCACCGATTGTAGCAAAGTATGTCTAGCATCTAAGGGAATGAAATGAAAAATGACAGATACACTGAAATGTAAGAAAGAGACTGAAATCCCAGCCTCGAAGGAAGTGGGCAGAGCAATATACTGCTGTAGAAATCTGTGTCAGATCTCCTGCTATAAATCACAGGAATAACAATATAGCTGGAGGCTGAATTCAGACTGAGGTGCTGCTGGCTACAGAACAAAACCTTCAGGAGGAAAAATCAACCTAATGATTGACATTGTGTAATTTAGGTGCGTTTTTAATCAGCCGTGCGGGGCCTTGGGAACAGACAAAGAAGCTGGACATTATCAGAGGATTGTTTTCTGCCTGCCTTTTGTTCAGCGTTCAAGATGCACTTGATCTTGCTGATTCTGGGCATTTCTGTGGAGGGTTGAGTGTGACCAAGTCTCTCTGCTTTCTGTGTCAGTTAAGAGCACTCAGTACTTTGTGAGAGAGAGCTCTGCACCTTGGCAGATCAAGCCCTTGGGGCCTCATTTTTGTGAAGCGAGCTTTAGCTGGAAGCACGAGTGGCACAAGCAAGCTCTGTCTGCAACAGTTCAAAATGTCATTAATATTATCACACAGTCCCAATTCTGCTGTTACTTTATACCAGTCCTTAATTAAAAGTGCATTCACATTTTTCTATCCCTGCAAGAGCCGGTCTTTTACTACAGCCCTCTTAATGGGGATTAGTTGCCTGAAATGATGCATCTTACAGCCTGGAGGCAAATCGCTGTTGTTGTTTCTGTTTTCTTTAGCAGTGGAAGCTGCCAGTGACGCATACCGCTGCGCAGGGGAGGAGGTCTGTCAGGCTCTGTGGCCAGGAATTGTGTGGTATGAGCAGAAGTTCAGCCTTTCTCCAGGGGCAACTACTTCATAGCCTGTCAGGCAGTGATGAGGCTTTTGATCCTGCAGTCTGCTTGAATACCGGAGTCTATGTTTTGTTTTCGATATACAAGAAGCAAGCATATATTATCAATGTAAATGGCTTTAATTTTAGATTAAAGCTAACAGCCAAACAAGAAAGAATAAAAGAGTCATCTCCTGGAGAGAGGATTCTTTTATGCCTGTGAATGACCTAGCACACCTCTGGGTGTTGTGTACGAACAATACACAATGAAATATGCTTTTACGACACCCTGCAGTTGTGGTACAGCAAAGTAAGTCAAGAAGCAACAGTTTCAGCCATTTCTACATGCAAGTGTTTAAGGATTTGCTTAGCTGCTGCTTTATATAACTTTATTTGTAACTGTTGTGCTAAATGAAACTGTTTCTTGTTGGTTTAGCCTATTTAATACAACTACATTAATAGCACATAAAATATATACAGTAATCAGAATTCAGGAAAGGATTAGTTTCTATTTACTGTAAGCTCTCCATATGAAAGGGAATTCTCTCTGTAGATATTATCAGAAAGTCAAAAGCTTTGATACACATTTTGAATCATGCAACATAATTTCCAAGACTTATATCCGAAACATGCGTCTGAGAAATGCATTGACATGTACAGGAAACATCTTTCTGAAAAAAAACCACAACAAAACCACAATTACATTGAGGAAAAAACTTTAAGGGGTTTGATGGGGGTGATTTCTGTTGCATGGTTTTTGTTTCTATACATGAGCACTGATTTTGCCTTAGGGTAGATTTATTAACTTTGCAGACCTGATGCTACAATATTGCCTAGGCTTCATAAGGGCTGCTACAAATTGCTACCGTTTGACAGAATTTATTAAAGAATTTGGAACAGTTTAAACTCCAGGGGTAGACAGATTTTGAACTTTATTTACCACGAACTTTTCCACCACAACTCCTCTGTAACTATCCATGCCTTAACATACCATTATTTACTAATGCTGTTGACTATATATTAGGTACAGACAACTGAGAATTATGCAGTCAGTTTTATTTTCACTTGTGTGTCCTTACCTGTGCCCTTATCCATATTCCTATAACCTTTAAGTCTGTGTATAAAGATGTAAATGGACTGCACAATTCTGAGGTGGCAGTTAGTATGATACAGGTAAATGCTTCCTGCCAGTTAAAATACAGTTGATGCAATTTCGTATCTGGAGCTTTTCATTATTCTGTGGTTAAACAGGTACCGACTTATATTGTGCATTTCTGCCCAAATTTTGGGACAGTTTTGCAACAGAATTCCACATTTTACAATAGATTTTGTTGATTCTTCCCATTATGTTCAAATATAGTCTCAGGAATAACTGCCTCCCTGACTTTGCCTGTGCATTCCTTTTTGTTCAGAATAGCTACCAGATAGATATTGTAGTTTGATACAATGCTGTATTTCATTAATTCAGGAATATTACCTCCTCTGCCTTTTTCTTGCTCTTTATTTTAAACATGCGCTTAATATGCAGCCCTATTCACCTGCTCTGTGAATGGGTCAGTTCTGTTAAAAACTCCCTGCATTTTTCTCAGGTTTTCCTTTTTAAAAAAAAAAAAAAACAAAAACAAACAACAACATGATAAAACAAAGATTTTGAATTTGGCCTTTGCTAATAGTTAATGACAACCAGCTAATAGAATCATTGGATCTCTGTTCCCATCAGTTATTATTACTTTAGTGGGTTCTAGTTGTATTTCTTACTGCTTTAAACTTTGTCTAGAAAAGTAAATACTCTTAATTTAAAAATTGATTTTTGTTCCATAAATTTTATTAGAATAAACTTATGTTTAGTTACTCCCTGTTACAATCCTTCTTCTGTGTATTGACCATGAAATGTTGTTTAAACCGAATCCTATCTTTCAGTTTCATCAGAAGTTTATGTGGCCACTGTGGGATCTTAGATGTTATACTGACACTGTACACTGGTATGCATGTAAGGATCTGATGAATTGTTCTATATTATTCAAAGAGTAATTGATGTAATCTTCAGAAAGATTATTTCTATTGATGAGTGATGATTTCTTCCTGATTATAGGCCGTTTCATTTGAACTACTTCCAAGTCATATTTTTTTTCCCAAGTGAGTAATATTCGAACAAACCTTTTTTTTTTTTCTTTTTTTTTTTTTCTTTGACACATTGAAAGTCTTTGCTAAACAGTGTTGAAGAATTGATTAGGCTAATAAAGGAATACCAAAAAGAGGGAGTTATTTGGTCATCATCAATCTAGACCTCTGAATAAAGTAACTATACAGATATTTCACATAAAATGTAACAAAGCTCACAGGTAGTTTTATTCATTTGTGTGTTTTAAGTTCAGAGTATTCATAAGCCCTTTGGTGTGTTAGAAGCTAAGTCATTAAACCAATGCTTTCCTGACATTTAAGTAGACTATAAACTTTCTGCAAGTTATTTATGCTGGGTGATTTTCACTGAATAAGCACAAACAAGCCTTAGCCCTTAAAGAAGTGCTCCTGTGCCTCGTATTATTAAGTCAAACAAGTGGGATATAGTTTCAAGTTTAGCCCTTTTTATTAGCTTGGAAATTATAGCACAAAAATCTAATGATCAGAAGTGTATGCTTTTTTTATGAGTCCCATAATATAAAAATACACAATCATAAAAATCTTGTGATAAAAGACATCAATGAAGAAGTTTCATTGGAAGACAGGATACCTACTGTATATTGTGTTAACCCAGGGAAAAATAGTTCAGGGATTTTATCGAGCTCTGATATAGGATTTTCTGATCTTAAGGTAAATGTGACAGAAATATGTTGAATAAATTGAAAAGGTTTTGTTGTTGCTGCTGTTAGGTTATTCTAGCCTCACTAGAACTTCAATTTGTTCAGTAGAGCTGAAGAGGGTTTTGAACATAAGAATAATGCTAAAGTGAGAAGCAGAGTGTGTGTTGCCCATGACCTGGCAAGAACTGTGTAGTTGTGCTAATAGGTGACACCCAAGAGAGGCATACAGAGTGATGACTAGCATCATATGTGCCTAATTAGGGCCAGGCTCTGACATTTACCACTGATTATATAAGAAAACAGTAGGATATTATTTTCAGGAAGCTCCATCCACCAAGGATTCATTCTCCTCCCTCTTTTGAAGATAGTTTTCCATGTTGCTTTGTTAAAAATACAAATAATTTATTTGTAATTGATTGCTGTTGCCCAAAACCAAATTTAAAAAAATAATGCCACGACACTTGAGAAAGAAAAAGAGCCTTCATATTTTTAAACTGTTGTGCTGTTTTTCTTTTCTTTTTTTTTTTTTTCCTCTTTTATGATTTCAATTTGATACAAGCTTGCCTGTCTACCTTGTAATCTCCATCTGTGGTTGTGCTTTCAGATTTAACCTACTGGGCAGTGGAAAACTTAATTATTCTTCAAGTGGACAGCACAGGTCTTCTCCAAGCAATATTATATCTCATAATAGGTGTCATGGCACTCAACAGAAAGAGTAATCGTATACGCTAGGAAATATTTCTTTAGGTTAGCAGATATATGTCATCTGCTTGGTGACCCATTTCTTATGTTTTATTGAAGGTTTGTGTTGTTGTTTGGTGTGTTTTGTTTTTTTTTTTGTTTTTTTTTTTTTTTAATAATGTCTGTCACACAGCTAAAGGGCTTTGTAATATCTGTGAGATTTTTGCTGGTATAAAATCATTACATATTTTTTTATCTCCTGCCATTATTTTTCATTTTGAAGGTGGCAGAAGTGTCCTCTTAGATCATAACTTCAAGCACATTCTTATTCAAACAGTGAGACAAATAACAACCAAAATGTCTAGTTCAGAACAGTGTTCATTATCATCTTGTTCTGTACTGAAAATTACAAAAATTCAGTTTGTCAAAATATTCTATGTCTGTGTCAAAATGTTAACCCTATCTGGTGTTTGGACGAGTTGTATACAGTGGAGAGGAAAGGAGAAATATTGAATGATGGCAATTGTTATTAACAGAATTGAGAGTAATGTGAGGCAAGTAAGAAAATGAAGATTTTACAAGTAGGGATGGCTACACTATAACGTGGAGAAATATGGGTCATGAAAGCCACAAACGGGTTGTCAATTGCTCATGGTACTACGGATCTCATAGTGGAGGCAGCACAACAGCATAATAAGAATCAGAATACCACTACAAGAGCAGACATCCTTCAGAAAGCAATGATAAGCAAACTGACTAATACAGTGGGGAAAATGACAACATTTTGTCCTCATTCACAAGACTTGATTATGTGGCAAACTTTCTTAGAGAAAAAATAGATGTTTAAATGCATCAAGAAAATGGTTATAAAACTGTACTCAAAGAATATAAATAATAATTAGAAAATGCAATTAACATCATTAGGAGGAGACATATATAGTCTACAGCTGCACAGCCAAAGGTAGTTAAACTATGTTAAATGATTTCAATGCAATAGAAACACACAAAAAAAGAACAACTAGTCATCCGTCCCCCTTGTATCTCTGCTATCTTTCACCAACATAAAAAATCTACAGTTAAAGTCCAAAAGTTTTTGGTCAAGCTTTATATATATATGCACACACACATATACACACAGAATCACAGAATCATTAAGGTTG
>NW_010110491.1:0-49376 GCF_000699245.1 Pterocles gutturalis | reverse complement strand
GTTGTTTTATTGTTCTTCATGAGTCGTGTTGGTCTCTTGCCCGTGACCGTAAGTGGCGAGTGAAACCCTCCCAGTTCCCTGCCTCAGCCCACCAGGTGTTTAGGAAAAAACTGTACCCATGGTTTTATAAACTAGGACAGTAGGCAAGTTCCAAATGCCTTTATAACTTAAACCACGAACTGTAAGGGCTTTACCATGGCCTCTTTACCTTCTTCATGAAGACTTCATTGAACACCACAGTTGAATGCCTGTGTTCAAACAAGTTAACAAGGAGGAACAATAAGAAAAGGAGAGAGCAGGAGGTAGACCGTTCCTTGGTGGTGCAGTTCTGGTGATGGGACCTGAGCTTTATGGCCAGCTACTCATGCAAAATCAGTCTGCAAATAGGTCGTCTGTGTCCTTTTACAGCTTTTGTATGTGCAACCTACCTGGAGGCTCACACAGTCCTGTATTTCCTTTTACCAGACCAAATCCAGTGGTTGATGGGATATGAGCTTTGCTTGGGAAGTTGGCCATGCAAACTTTTGAACCGCAGAGAAAACTCCCCGTTAGCATTTGCTTAGCTAAATTTGCTGACCTTTGCAGACCAGCTCTAATCCGAGGAGTAGTAGATAGTAACATATTCTGCTGTATCAACCCCAGGACTCTTTTTTCCACTCCTTGAAACCTCCCACCAGCCCAGCCATCTGGTTGCAACAGTGACAAAACAGTGTGTACTGTAGATAAGGAAGGTGGGTAGTTGCTCCACTGATTGACCCTGCTTTGAGCAAAAGGACACAGCTCGCTAGTATGTTGCCAGCACCAGAGGAATCTCTGGGAAATCTTTAGGGAGAAATCCCGTTTTAGAAAGATTGTGTAATGGGACTGTGCTGTCTTTGGATGACAAATACGTGGGTTTTTGTTAATGTGCTGGATGAAGTTGTATTTTCAAGGTTTATCCCGATTTCTATGGCCCCTGTTGGCCGTTGAAGTTGCAGTACCAGTCATGCTACAAAAATAATAGCATGGTGCTGACAGTGAAATATAAGCAAACAGCAGCATCCCTGAACTCCTTGATAGTATTTGTGCACAGGAAGATGTAGCCTCATGCATCAAATGTCTTGTGGCAGTGGATTCCCAATCCTTGCAAAGGAAGCGTTGGAGGGAGTGGATATTTTTTTGCAAACCTCTCGTCTTCACTGAATACAAGCATGGCGCTTGTCATGCTGGGTCAGATGTTGGACTCTACTTGCGTGTGGGTACCCAACCCATTGAGGATGCAAAGTTTGGGATGGGGGGGACTCTCAAACCAGGGTGTGCTTTTGCTCCCCAGTGGGAAGCTGCAGCCATGGCTCTGCTGGCAAAATGTACCTTCACCCTGAGCAAAATAGAGCCTGAGGGACTGCTCAGGCAGCCCCAGGTTGAGCACATTTTCTGGTGGCTGTCACCTTCCCCTGCTCTTCTGCCTGCCCTTTGTCAGGGGCTAAGGTGACCGAGAAAGTTTCTTTGCACTTATTGCCCTGGAAAAGCGACCTTCAGGCAGAGTAGTTCTTGGGGAAAAGATTCCCTAGCCATGACAGATTTGACTATAAATCTCTCACGTAAATGCTCAGATTCCCAAGGTCTGTCATCCTGCA
This sequence comes from Pterocles gutturalis, assembly GCF_000699245.1. Classification (NCBI taxonomy): domain Eukaryota; kingdom Metazoa; phylum Chordata; class Aves; order Pterocliformes; family Pteroclidae; genus Pterocles; species Pterocles gutturalis. Next base: position 47,760 of record NW_010110491.1, on the reverse strand, counting down.
TGCCGGTGAGGCACGCCAGTTGCTCAAAAACAACGTATGGACTCATAATTCATTTTGGAGGCACGTCAGAAAGCTGTTGCTGCAGGCAGGTTGAAGGAAGCCTGTGAGCTTGCTTGTGTGGGGGTACATGGGAGAACATCCTCAGCTGGGAGCATGTACAAGCATCCCATGGTGGTCTTGAGCTCCACAGCTGCCCAGGTAGGGGGGGTTTCATCCACCACATTGTCCTTGGTCTTGCTGTTATGACCCAAATTGCCCTGCAGTCTTTGGGAGCAGGCTGCTTGAAGCCACATGAAGCTGTGCACACCCAAACCAGGCTTGCTTTTGCAAGGGTTGCTGCTGGTTCCATGCTCCGTTAGCAGCAAATAATGCCGACGTCCAGCCTGCTGCTCCCGCTGCAGGATGACAACTCTGGTGCAACCAATGACATTATTGTATTTGGTTGATTTTTCTGGTGAATGTCTTCATGAATAACTCTGAAAGAGGAAAAGCACCTCTCTTTATCTTATGGAAAAAATCAGGCTGGTGTTAAAATAGACTCAGAGTGAGTATCTCTTATTGGTACAGGTATTAAGTTACTTATGAATTTCCTGCACTTTGGGTCCTAGGAAAATCCTTCCCTTATTCCTTTCTCATTCACTCTTGGTTAATAAGGCTTATTAGCACTTTTTAATAACGACAGATACAATCTCAGCCCAAATTTGAGGAAATTTTGGGAGCTACCTAGGCCAGGGCACTCTCTGCATCCTCCCAGGGACAAGGGCTAGAATAAAGGACAACCAAAAGAGGGGGAGAAGAAGGGCTGTACTTGAATGGAAAGGAGGAGACAAGAGCATTGTTTGCTGATGGTAGGAAAATGCTGATTGCCCATGAAGAAGAACAATGTGAGAGTGCCTGTGGCATAGTTGGGTTGGTGGAGGGTGTATAGTTTGGGTTTTTCTTTGAGGGTTTGTAGCTGTGTCTCACCACTGCGGAGTGTCCGTGCAGTGCTGTGCAAAGGCCTTCAGGAGAAAGAAGGTGAATTTGCCTGCAGGAGCTGCCAGCGTAAGTGTGGTTTGCCGAGAGGGCACTTGAGAAGCACAGGATGTTGCTGAGAGCCTGAGAAGGGACTGGTTTTGTACACAAGTTTTGGACAGCTGGTACTGCCAAAGGGGCTGGAAAAATACTCATCATAAGTGATGCAGCTGTTGGGGCAAAGGGGGCTGGGACTTGTCTCTGATGTGTGCAAATATCTGTTGGCAAGTAGATGCTGAATTTGGTGGTCAATACACGTTTCTCCCTCAGTCAGGGCTTCAAGGGAGAGAGAAGCTTTGAAAATCTTTACTTTGAGCAATTGAAAGAAAAAGCCTAAAAGTGTGACTTATTGGATCACTTTTCTCTTCATAGATTTCCACTTTTAGAACAGTCTATGAAACATCAGTGATTGCTTTCTTTTTGCCTTCAAACAACCCGGCAGCTGGGATTTAGCATGAAGTTTTGTTTTCAGTTTGGATTTTAAAACATTGTTTGTTTTTACATATGACTAAGGGAGGGTTTTTTGAGCTCAGGCTGTTCTGGACACCAGGCAAAGGGTGTACAGACTCGGCCACCCCTTGCAGCTCTGACCCAGCTTGCAGAAAGAACTGCGTGCAGCTGGGGTGTTACAGGTCACCTTGGCCTGTAACAGGGGACTGGGGACTGTCCCAGGCTGACACACGCTCTAGGCTGGGGGTCCCACTGGTGGTGACTGACATGGTGATTTGGGTGGAGCTGTTGGGAAGTCTAGTGTTGAACATGGCAGCGCAGTGAGGTAAAGGATCAGGAATGCAAGGTCTTCCACTTGGTATCTCTTAAAATTGGGTCATCTGGCTGGTCTTCTGCCTGTCCCTAAGGTGAATGTAACCCTACAGAGAAATGGCAGCTTGTAAAAGTAGGTGGTGGATGAAAGCTGAGCCCTGCTGGCATCCCTGGGACAGGGTCCTGCCTGCTACCATTCACCTGCCTCGCCCCACGTAGCTTTAGGTCTGCAACATGAGGGTTTTGTAAGCATTGCTGCTTCCTTGTGCAACATTTTCTTCTCCATCTTCTTAACGCAGTGACAAAGATCATGAAGAACCTATTTCACTCATCCCAAACATAAGAATTTTCTTGTTCTTAAACAGTAAAAGCTTTGCTGGGATGTTGTGTTGCCCCTCACCCTCTGGCAAAGTGCAGCAACCTCTGGAGCAAACCTTGGGGCTAGCAAGGGAGAAAACTGCCTTGGAGCAATGTTGTGTAGAAGACTTGTAGGAGGATTTGTGATTTCAGACATGTCACATGTACTGTATAGGCTACAATTTGTGGTACACAGGCAAGGAGGAGTCTGGGCTTGTTGTGTGCCCAAGGGCTTACATCAGTCTTGGAAATAGCCCTTCAGTGCTTTCTTTCTCACTCCACTTTCTCTTGCTGCTGTGATGAAACTCCTGCAGCAAGTGTTCCCTGAAGTTTTGAGTCAACACACACCAGGGCAGATAGCATCCTGAATAAGGAGCCCTGTGGATACTTGCAAGGTCTTGTGGAAGATATCGAGAGATGTTTGCACTGGTGCTTTGCATAAAGTCAGTTCATTCTGGTATTCCACTCTGTGCTTGTTCTCTTTGTGACAACTTCTGTGCAAGTTGTTTTGTGTTTTTAAGGAAATTCAGGCTCAGGCTGAATGCTGTGCATTTGCATGAGGAGATGGTTTTGTGTAGGTGCTTCCACAGACCCTTGGAAAGCTCTTTCTGGAGGTACATTTTGTGCCATCAAGATGCGAAGGCATTCCCACCTGACCGCAGTGACCGTTTACATGGTGCGAACAGCCAGTTGCCAACACTCAGAGCAACAGTTATAGGAGCATTTAGCAAGAAATCCTTTGTCTGAAATATGTTTTTAATAAAGCATTCACTGAATGTATTCAAATAACAAATAAATTCCTGCAAATCCAAGTCTATTTGCAGACAACTCACAAATGAGAAAGGCTAAATTAATTGAATGCTGTAGTCACTAGGGATGATGGTCCAGCTGTAATGGAGCTCTCCAGATGTTTGTTTGCAGAAGAGTATGCTTTCATAGGAAAAGAAAAACACTTGTGGGTATATTAACTCAGAAACAAGTTTACAGCTGCGTTCTTGTGCTCTCTGCGTTGCACTCCCACCAGTGCCTGTGGAGCCCTGTTCCAAGGTTTCCTTTCACAATAAACAGCCTCTTTATTTCTCACTCATTGTCCTCCTGGCTGTGTTTAGACATCTGTGACGTGCAAAGTGAGGTAATGGCCCCATGAAAGCCTCCAATGCTTCAACAAATCTCACCCTTGCTGTGCTCTGGGGTGTACCATGTGCTGGAAGTACAGCTGGATGGCTGCTGCTTCTTACAGTTTAGGCTCTTGTGGCTTGACTTTTCATTTGGGGGGGTTTGCTGCACAAGGACTGTAGCTTGGGAGAACAAGATGCTGCATGTTGTGTTATGGCTTCTAGGATCTTGGAGGGACAAGTGGAAGAGCTTTGGTGGTTGGATAGGGGGAATGCTGTCAGTTCAGTTTCAGCTAAAGGCTGGAGCTTTGCCCAACTTCTGCCAAAGGAGCTTGGCTTTATCAGTACGTTAGAGTCATCAGTCCAATGTGCTCCATCCGTTTCCCTCAGTCTTATTTTGTTTCTGTTGTTGAACAGCCCAAGCTAGTTTTGAAGCCCTGTAGCTGAAGTGTCCCATTACTCACAGGTGGGAGGACAATAGAACATGGGGCCTTCCTTAAATGTCTCTCCATGTTGGCATCATTAATAACCGTAATGCTCCTAAATAGCCTCATTTATCAACAAGCAATTTACTGCAGTGCTGTGGTGGGGACGCAGATAAGCTCATGCCTCAGATACCCAGGTACCACCTGCCAAGTCTCTCCTCACCTTCTTTTTGGCATTTGAGATGAAGAAAGAGAGAGGCAGGCAGGCATGGTTAGGAAATGCTCCATCCAAGATGTCAGTCATTGCCAGCCCCAAGGAGTTGGGTTGTGCTTGGAGGAAGACAGCTTCAAAGCCAAGACTGATGGACAAAGGGGTTGATGAGTAGCATGCATTGTCTTTTCCATCTGGTTGTTTCCCTTGGTTCTCCTAAGGGTTTTGTTTGCTGAGAGGAGCAGGAAATGTAACCTTTCCAAAACTTGCTGCCTTGAGCTTTAAATTTCTGGCCCATTTCTGTGAGTCTTGCTTTTACTGCAGCTGTATCTTAGAGATCAAGAGGTGCTAATTCAACTCCAGAGAGATAAATCAAGAAGGGATTTCACTGCATCTTCATTACAACCAGACAGAATCCATCACCCAGCACAAGTTTTGAAACCTCAGAGAGTTATGGTGACAGTCCAAGGCCAGTTTGCTTATGGATTTGAAGTCTGCAGACAAAAATCTGACCTCTGGTACCATTTCCTACTAGCTTTGGCCAGTCAGTAGGACTTAAACGCATGTACCAAATCATGCTTGTGCTAGAGTGAAATACCCTGCAGAATATGGGCTGAGAATGGCTGTATTTGTTTGTTCCCCTGAACCATTCAGTGAGTGGAGCAGCTGGGCCATAGGCAAGCTGTAGCACTAATGGTTTTGTGTTCCCTGCGAGACTGAGAGCCTTGGAGATGTTTCATCATTTGTAAGGCACAGATGAGATTTCAAACAAGACATGAATGAATCCTGCTCGAAGTTCACTTGCGCAAGGAAAATTTGCTGATGGGGTGTTTTTGTTTTTTTTCCTCATTCATATTGACCAGCTCCCCATCTTGACAGGGTTGCTGGTGGAGGAAGCGGCTCTCAGGCAGCAGTGTTTCAGAGGTGGTATTCTATGCTCTAGCTCATCCCCATTACTGGGGCACAGCTGGCATCATACAGATACACCATTGGTGGAGCAGTTCAGCTCTGATACTCGAGTGAGTTCTCCGTTAGCATTGCTGGCATTGTTGCCTTACCGTCCTGGGGGTGTTTTACACCCTTCGGGTGTCTTGAAGCCCTGCTCAATGCCAAGATATTCCAGGGACCTGGTCCATAGGCGTTGCAATCTAAAGAGCTTTATCTCTGACCTCATATTAATTGCAGAACAGCTGCTCTTTTCTAATTAACACAAAGCTATGTTACCTTGTCTGGGTAAGATGCAAACTGCTGTGTGTGTCATCTTACTCATAAATCATTTATTTACACCAAGTAGCAAAACACTTCATTAGGTAGACTTCTGGGGTCTTGCTTTTCTTCTGTTTGCCCTGGTGTGTTTCCAGAAATCTTGGTATGGCCAAAGAGAAGCCATGAACTTGAGGATGGTGGGTCAGCTGCATCTTCTGGTCTCCTCTGCCCTCCTGTTTCTGCACCAAGTGGGAGATTGAAGTGGGCATGTAGCCCTGTTTGGCCAAGTTGAGGAGAGATGACTCCCATCTGAATAATCCCAGTAAGAATGATCTCTTACTTGCTAGAAAGTAATCCCCGGAGCTAGGATATGGTTTCAGTCCTCACTGCTATCCCAGCTGGCAGAGATGGTTGGTGCTCTCTGGAAGTACTGTAACTCTCAGTCTTCCACCTGCTCTGGACTTCCCTTTCTGGGAGGGACTACAACATCTTGTCAGTCTCGATGGCATGTTTTGGCTCGATTATCTCCTAGGCAAGCATTGTCTAATCTTTCCTAGTGAAAGCACACAGCTTGCTTCAGCTGGCTGCTCAGTTTTTGTGCCTGAATGTCAGACAACTGTGAAAATATGGGTGCTCAGCATCCCTACCGCTGCTTGGTTCTAGCTGGCAAGACACCTCTTGACAGTCAAAAAGAGTGGCAGCAACAGGTCATCAACTGAAATGGTTTCCTCTGACCTGTGAAGCTCTTTGCACGGTGTCCTGGTTACTTTGGCAGGATCAGGAGTCTCTTGTTATCTCTGTTCTCACCAGCTGGCAGTCAAAATGCAAGCTGGCCTGGCTCTGTGTAGACAATTAGTCCTCTGCCCTTGGGCTCCCCAAATGGGACTGACCCCAGTGCTGTGGTGCTGCTGATTTAGTCTCTGCAGTTGTTTGTACAACTTATTGGGTCAGTTGACATAATTTCTACAAATCATTCTTGTTTCTGGAAGCACAGTGACTCTAACATCAGTCACTACAGAAAGCCACCCAGCCATGTGGTTGTGACCTCAAGATCCATGTTAATTCAGAGCTCACCCCAAGGAACAGCTTGGAGTGATTGCTTTGGAGCAGTTTTCCCAAAACCCTATCCCTCCACACAGTCAGTAAACTTCTGGGAGGAAGGTCTCCTCACTCCTTCTCCTACTCCATGAGGACCCTTAGCTGTTCCAAGAGAGGTGAGATGTCCCACTCCCTCCTTCTCGTCCTGGTTGGCTAGTTCATGTTGATGGGATGGGTGGCAACCATGTCTTTTAAGGAAAAAGGGTTGCAACCCTAAAGAGGGGCACTCAGCTTTCCTTAGTTCAGCTGTTATTTTCATGAAACTTGTAGGAATGCTGGGGTGTTTGTAGTGCAAATCCTTCTCCTGTGTTGGGCTGTAACTTGCCTGGGAGGCTTCTGAGTTGCTGGGGAGAAGGATGGTCATGGTCATTGCTGGGAGTGCCTGCTGTGACAGTGCTTGTGCAGCCTCTGGGGGATGGGTTGGTGAATTAGCTGGTTGTCCCACCTACACACATATCCATCTTTCAAAGTGTGTTCTTCTAAAAGCTGGCCATCAAGGTGTAGGTGTTGGTACCTCAAAAAGTTGCCTTCAAAAATGGCATTTGGAGAAGGGGGTTAAATATCTCCCCAGTGACCAGGTGTCCTGAATCCTCTCTGGTGGTCTCCAAATTTGTCCTGGAGCTTGCCTGGTGCCCAGGCAGTCGGGGGAAACCAGGATGAGGGTGAAGGTCTCACCATCACTGATGATCTTGGTTTTCTGCCTGTTACTGAGCCATGATATTCATGCAGAGGAGAACTGGGTGGTGTTTCCCTCCATGCTGGTACCTGTGACAGAATTTCCTTTGACCTATGAGTGTTTGATTAGTTAAAAAACAAACTCTTCTCTTTTGGAGGGAGGTGGGGAGGTTGTGACAAGGCAGGAAGGAACAAAGGAAATATTCCTTATTCTTTCTGGGCTGTTTCTGATTTCAAAAATTAATTAGAAAAGGATATTCTATGGATTTAAGGTTTAAACTTTGTGTCAGAAATGTTAATCAAGACTGCATTAGCTAGATTCTCCTTGACAAGCGAGGGGTGGGGGTGTACAAGGTGTTTCAGAGACCAGCATGAGGTGGTGTGAAGCAGTACTCGGGGAGATGTTTGGCAGCATGGCCCTGCAGAGGGGATGGTTTGCCTTCACAGGTGGGGAGCACCCTCCTCCCTACTCCCTGGGGCTGCTGAAGTTGGGGTTTGAATCTCAGCTAGTCAATGCTGCTGGGGCTATTCCAGGATCAGTTTTGTAGCATCTTTCCCAGGCCAGTTTTAAAAGCCCCCAAGTGATGTTGGGGCTTTTTGCCATTATTTAACACCTCAGTAGATTTCACTTCTGGGAAGTTTCTGCTAACCCCAGATTTATGGTTTCCTTTGCTTTTTCCATTCATCCTGTCCCTCCCACCCCTCTACTCAGGTGTCTCCTGGATAGTTGTTAGTCACACGATGGCAGCTCCAAGGAGCAAGGCTGCACGTAGTATTTCAAGTTTTTCAAGAATCCTCTTCCCCAGCCTCCTAGGCTGAGCTGTGTGGATATCGATGAGGATCTCTGATTTCCAGTTGGCAGTGCTTGGAAATTAAGGCAATATTCTTGCTACATATGAGTTGGAAATGGTCTTGCTGAATTTGTACCGTCTTGCCTATGCTCCCAAGAATTTCCCTGGGCTTCAGGAAAGCTCAGGCTTTGTATGGCACTGCACGGAGTGCTTTTCTGGGCTGATGGGATATCTTGTGCATTCCTGTCTTCAATTTACAGCTCTGCTGTAAAATAACAAGTTAATCTTGTGCAATTTCCCCCTTTAAAACCCCATGATGCTCAGTGCTTATGCTTCCCTTAGTGTTTATCCCTGCCTCATTCCTTGTTTTGTATTTATTCTGTAAGTTTACCAAGCGTGGACTTTCCACTCTGGAAAGTCTAGAGACTTCAATTTCACCATTCCCTGCTGCTCCTCTTGTTCTCTGACCCTTCTCAGACAAAGGTGCAAGTGAACTACCAGTTAATTTCCTTTTAAAATTAGACTAAAACTAAGAGCCTTGAGTGGTTGACTCACCTGCAGACCTCACCCCTGTGATGGGGCTGCTCTCCTCGCTTGTGCTCTGGGCTCTGTTTGGGACCCGGATCACACCCTGGCTGGAATTGGCTCCTCTCCTTCCCTCCCCTGTTGCAGGGACGAAGAAGGAAGGACAGATATCAATAAAAGTGAATGAGACTTTTTGACAGAGCAGCTTCTGCGAGGGAACCTTTTTTTTTTTTTTTTAATGGTGCAAACAAAGGATGGAGCAGAATTTGCATAAATCTCATTAGAAAAAAAGTACAAGTTTCATAAATCTTGTGATAAATTAATGTTATAACATTCTGAACGTGATGTATTAATTTTAGGATGAAATGAATGGGTCTGTGATCATTGTTGGTAATTATGAGGCTCCTAGGCAAGTGTGGAGAGGAAATTATTTTTAAGAGGGCTTTTGAAGTGCGGGAACCCTTTTCACACCGGGAATATCTTAACAGACCCAGACTCCTTCTCTTACAAATGTTTCTTTTCTTATTCTACTCTCCTGTTTGTTTGCTTTTCTTTTTAAGTGCAATTGTATTTACTTCCCTCTTCCATGCTGATACAGGCCATTCTTTCCCAAACAAAAGGAAACAAAAGTCTTTTCAGCTTTTGCAAACTATCCATGTTCTCTCTTGTCCTAGGGACAGGGTGTGGGTTTTGTAGGGAACCAGAGGTCAGGACTGGAGAAGGGAGAGGCAGGCACGCCCTGAGCCCACTGCTGTTTCCAAGGGGTTTGTCCAGGGATGAGCATTTTTTTATCCCCTTTGCCAGGCAGATCTGGAGATGTCACAGTGATACTAGGGCATATCAGTGATCTCGGCAGCAAAATGCCAGCCTGGTTGGAGAGTTTTGGTTAATAAGGCACAGGTGACCTCCGTCCGCTGGAAAGATGAAGCACTGGCATAAAGGCATAGGTTTTAAACTGGTCTTGGAGGACTTGCTTGGTATCTGTAGTGCTGTAAGACTTGTTTGAAGATTGATGGAGGGAAATTGTTCTGCCTTAACCCTGTTGATATAGGTGTTGGCTTGAATTGGGAGGGGGGTGCTCCTCTGCCCACAGCAGCCTGGTGCACAGCACCTACCAGGAGAGCCTCTGGTATTCCATTCGCTTTAACAATAATGTCAAGAAAGTTCAATATACCATTATTTTTTTTATTTTTTTTTACCCCTATAATTTATTTTGTAGAGCTAACTGAAGTGCTTGATAAATGGCAACTAAACCAAACAAGCCCTCTATTGTGGCCGCTCTTGGTGTGAAGGTTTGGCGCTTCTTCCCCTGCTGCTGCGCTCTTCCTTTTAAACAGCTTTACACACCCTTTTAAACCACTTTGTGAGAGCTGGGAAGAATGAAGGCAGGCAGTACCTCTTTCTGAGGTTTACCGCCGGCTGTCAGGTCTGCTTACAGATTCCATCTCTACACTGATGCCCCACTTAAAATAACTAAATACAGCTGAGAAATTACAGTCTCTGTCTCCTGCTCTGGCTTCGAGCATCTGAGGAACTAGGAAAAACTCTCTGCTGTGCTTTTCACTTCCCAGCTTGATAAACTCCCTCAGAAATGGTTTTGACTGTGCAGATTTGTTTTCCCTCTTCTCTGTCACTTCTGTGTTTGGCTCCTTTCTCTCCTGTACGTGATGGGTGATGGCAATAGTGCACACGGTTCCTGGACCAGTTTCTCCTGGGTTTTTTACCCATAATTGGCGAAGACCTCCTGTTTTTCTGATGGCAGAAATGGCTCTTTTCTCCTTTATTTATTCTGAGAGCCTTTTTTAAAGGGTGCTGGTGTCTTCCTGCTTTTTTTTTTCAGTCTTCCTGCAGCCTGGCGATCAGAGTGGAGGCAGCCTTGGTGGGGTAAGCTGATGCTTCCCATTAGCAGCTGGAAAGAGAAGTGTGTAACGCTGAGCTCCACTTGAATTGTAGCAGTGGAAACTTTGTTTGCTGAGTTGTTCTGGAAAGTTTTGTCTCAAGTGTTTGAACCCTTTCTGAGAAGGAGGCCAGAGAGCATCTGTTGAGGTTGTGGTTATGAAATGAGCTGGCAGCCACCTGCTTTGGGAGAAAGGCTTGGGATGGATGAGTGGTTGCCCTTGTACCGGTGGTGTTGCTTTGAGGTATCCCTGAACACATCTGTATGATATCAGGGAGTTTGTGTGGCATGAGTGTTGCTAATATTGTTCACCCGAGGCATGCTCCAGCAGCAAGGAGCAAGGTTTTCCCTGGAGTAGCAGCCTGGAATGAGTGGTGCTTAGCCTTCAGAAGCCCAGGTCTTCTGTGTAATACTGCCCATACCACGGATGGTCATAGGAAACTGCTGCAGGAGTCTGGGACCAACTGGAAGGAAGGCAGAAATGAAGATGGAGAGACCCTGATGCCTGCAAGAGATTTCCTGAGCCCAAGTGTGCTTTAGGCTCTCTGTTAGCCCCCCATGCTGTGCCCACGCTAGCATCCCCCCCTTTGCATCAGGTGAGCTTCTTCTCTCTGGGAAAGCAGTGAAGCCTCATCCCAAACACAGGAGCAGCTCTTGCTTGCTGCACCCTCCTGATTGAAGCTAGATTTGACTTTATTTTCCTTGCTGGGGAGTCAGTGTCACTTCTCTCACTCGCATTGCTCAGAGGTGGCATATCGGATTGCTCAGCCCCACAGAAATATTGGCATTTCATCTTTTCTTTTTAAAAAAAAAATTGGGAAAACATCATGGAAGGGCTCTTTTTCTTTTTCTTTTTTTTTTTTTTTTTTTTTTTTTTTTTTTTTTTTCCTGAAAGGTGAAAGAGAAAATGAATTACAGGCAAAGAAAAGAGAACAGTTGAAAAATAAGAAAGGGGCTTGAATTTCAAGATCAGATCCATCAAATCCTGACACCAAGTGCATCAGAGGCCAGCCTGCTGTGATGAACTGGGCTAATTGGAAATGCCTGTGCTGGGGGGAATGAGGTGGTAGGCAGGGCTGCTGGCTGGAGCGTTTTGGGAGATGGGAATGGGATGGGATCGTCCCGTCTCCCTTCCAAGGAAGGAAGGAGGGGGAACCAGGGAAATCTGGTGGCAGCTACTTTGGAGCAAAAATGTAATGGTAGCTTTCACGTAAGGAGACTCCTTGCTGCAGGGCATGGATGCTAGAATTATTTTTATGTAAATAAATTTGTGCTTGTTTGAGAAGTTGAGTAGCAACTGAGGGCTCTCTGTGCCAGCTTGTGACCTTGGTTGAGGTCCCTAGGCATCGCTCTTGGCATGACAGCTGCCTCCCTGCTGCTTCCCTCCCCAATGTGCCTGGTGCCTCTGATCTGTTTGATGCTGCTATTTAGAAATTTCTGGTGCTTTATTCTGCAAACCCCCTTGCCTATAAGCTGAGTGCCTGTGGTGCTGGCAGGGTCTGGACTGCTCTTGGTCACAGTGGCAGAAGATGGGGACCCAAGAAGCTGTGTGGTGACTGTGCCCACAGATACGATCCAAAGCTCGGGATGGGTGAGAAGCGACAAGCCAAAGAGAAGCAGGCACTGGCTTTTAAAAGCAGGGATTAAAATGCTTTTAATAATTAAAGTGTAGCTGATGCCTGAAGTCTTGAGCCCAAAAGCCAGCTCAGTCAGTGGAGAGATTCCTGTTATCTCCAGCTGGGTATGGATCAGACCTTTCAAGAGAGCATCTTATTCATTGAGCAACTAATTAGAAACCTGCCCCTTCCATTAGATCCTAGTGCCCTCCATCCCACCCCAACCCATCCCATCCCTGTGCACACTGCACCAGCATCCTGCTCTGGCAGCTTCTTCATCTTCCAATTCTTTCAATTCCCAAAAACCCTTCAGCAGCCTGGGATTCTCCTGGAGAGGGTTTGGGTTTTTTTTGTTGTTTTTGTTTTTGGTTTTTTTTGGGGGGGGGTGTCTCCCTTTCTCATCTCACTCTTGAAGGCAAAACCAATTGAAAAGAACTGGGAGGGCTCAGCCCCTTTGCTTACTTTCCTCCTTTTCAAAATAGAAGGGTAAGAAAAATATGCAGGTTTACGGCTGTGCGCAAGACACTGAGACAGGAGTTCCTGTATGGGGGGAAAAAGTATAACCCATAAAGCAGACAAATCTAAAAAAAAATTAATAAAATCCTAGCAGGAACAAAACAAGAGGTAACAACTGCCAAAAAAAGCTCCCGAGGTCAATCGAAGTTCAAGACTTGAAGAAAGAAGAAAATCTGTGTATGTGTGAGAAAGAGGGAGAAGTAGCTGTGATTGAGGGAAAGGAGGCAAAAGGAGACAAGATAAATTGTGATTATCTGCTGGAATCAAGACACTTAACTGCCCTGTCTGATTCCTGAGGGGAAACAAATGGAGCCTATAACTCGGCACTGCAGAAGGATAATTTGTCCCTGTTCCCTCAGCCCTTGCCGGAGCCAGGTCAACACTTGGGCTTGCAGCGGCTCAAACAGCATCCTCCGTGAGAGCTGGGGCACAGTATTATTTTTCTGTGAGTGCCCTGCAAGGGATTTCTGACAGCTGTAGATCTCCCTGGACTTCACATGCCCCGTCCGAGCAGGACCCTCTGCTTTTTGGTGATATTGGGCACCCTTATGTTAAGGTGCTTAGTGCGGCTTCTGCCATCCTTTGGCAGTTGGCCTTGGTCTGGTTTCACCTATGGGCTATCACCTTCCCACAATTTCCCTGGAAAATGGGATTTCGTGCAGTGTGTTGAATGGTGGCCGTGGCCCAGATGCTCCAGCTGTGTGTCCGCCTTGTGCTATCTGGCTAGTCTGGTCCTGCTCCCTTGGTGTGGTAAGCTGAGAGAGGAAAATGGTATCATGGGGGAAAAGGAAGATTAAATGAATTGGTGTTAAAGAAATCAGTGGAAGGTAGCTTGCACAAATTTTTGTGGTGGTGGTGAAAGCAGGGAAGGAGCCTGGCATGCTCCACTGCGGTCCTCCTTCACTGCATCCTGCACGCGTCTAAACTTAACATTGCCCTGGGGTAAAGCCTGCAAAAATCAGAATAATAAATGGCAAAGCAATTGTGAAGTCTCATTTCTTATTTCAGGGATCTGTTTCTCATTATCTTCTATTTAATTTGTTATTTTGATGTCTATTTTATGTTTGGTTTTTTTTTCTATAATGAATTGGGAGGTGCTTTTAAGTTAGGATGGTGATTACTGGCTGATGGACGGGTAAGGGAATGGCTAAAATAGCTCTTAATTTTCAGTCTCACTGGTGAGAGTTTGCTTAAGTTGGTACTTTCCTGTGATATAGGAAAACAACATGCAGCTTACACTTCAATATTCTGAGAGCTGTTTCTGCCCTACTTATGTCCTAATGAATTTTCTTGTTTCTAAACAAATAAAAAGAAAGAAAAGTTGAGGACGGTATAAGTGCAGAATATTCTCTTTCCTTTTCTTTTACCTACTAAATCTGTCCTTGATTTTGGTATACCTGGACCAGCCCAGCGTGCAGTTTCCCAGGGATCCAACTTTGCACGTCTGAGGACTGGCTGGAGCGAAAAATGCGAGTGGGATGATACACTCTGCCTAGAAGTGCCTTGCCTTGTTCTCCAGGTTATCCTTAGTTTAGGAGTGAAATTCCCTGACAGTGAGAGGTAGCTATAGTGCAGAGAGACACAGTCAAATGTTCATTTGCTGGCTGATTGCTTTGTGCGGTGGGTTTGCAGTGCAAAATCCATGAATGCGGCTATGATTAGAACGGGGTGGGATACGTTTTCAGGACTTTTAAGATTGTTTCCCTTCCACTGTGAGTTGTGACTGAGACTGAGACCTTTTGGGGCTTGAAGTATTTGCATTTCTGGAGGGAATTGCAGATACCCTGTTGATGTAAGGCTTTTGGATGAGATGTCAAGGGGGGAAGTCTGTTTCTCCCATTAAACTTGGCAGAACAGAGATTTGTGACCCTGGATTTATCTTCCCTGAGTTACTGACTCTCACTGTCATGGGGATGGTCACAGTCTTGCCCACTTTCTGGGGTAAACAAACCTTTGCTAAGGATGGCTGCAGATGTCCCTTGAAATAAAACCAAGCTAGGAGCTTGTTTCATATTAAGGCTCTGAGGTTTGTGAAAGTGTAGGATTGCTTTGTATCTCCAGTGTTGGCTTTGCACAGTCACTGAAGAGACAGGAACATTGCAGATGAACTGACTGACACGGTTGTTTGGATAAGGACTCACGCTTCCGGGTCTTCATCCCAAATGTCTTCGATCCTGCTCCATCTCTCAATTGTACCTGTGTTGGTGATTTTTTTTTTCCCAATGGTTAATTATAGTTGCTTTTTTTAAGACCACTGATATTCTTTCTTTTAATAGAAATTCATCTAGGTTTGAGCCCTGAGTTTTCTGTGCTTTCTTGCAGCGGAATAGTCATCTTGAGCCTTTTTTGGAGGGTGTTTGGAGTGGGGTTGTGAAAACAGATTTTTATCAAACAAGCCCAAGTTACCAAGTGCTTTGCCTGGCTGCTTGGTCCTCCCTGTTATTTACCATGCTGTCACCTGAGTTTGTACCAACAGCAATTTGATGTTGTGCTAGGCTGTCTACCTGACCATGGTTGGTGGCCTTGGGACCTGGCAGGCAGCTGGGTTCTCACTAGAGTTTGCTTTGTCGATGTCCTACAGCACTAAATTTTTAATCAGAAAGCCACGCAACACTAAGTCAAATGCCTTACAAAATCTATTATTTCTTTGCAGTTACCTTTATCTGCCAAAATTGTAATCTCATCAAAGAATAAAAATCAGGTTTGTTTGACAAGACCTATTTTCCATAAAATTTTGTTGACTGGCATTAATTACGTTCCTGTCATTTAATTCTTTATTAATGGAATATCATATCGGCTTTTTCCATTATTTCCACTGTGACTGATGTCAGGCTAGCCGGTTGGTAATTGCCCAGGTCGCTCTGCTCGCCAAGCTGTGCAGCTGCTTTTGCCCTCTGGTCTGCCGGAGCTTCCCTCCTCTTCCCAGATGGATGAAATTTTGGCATCTGTTCTCCTTGGCCAGATGATTTGGGGTCGTAGGGTGCACTTGTACTGCCAAAGATGGCTCACACAGAGGTTTTCCCCCCCATCCTTGGGGCCAGGTGGCCAAGGGGATCTCCCATCCTTATTTCAAGCCACCAACTTTTTTCTTCCTATTTTCTCTCCTGTCATACTGAGGAGGGGACTGAAAGAGACTGGGTGGGCAACAGGCAGCCAGCCATGGTGGACCAAGCCCACCAGACTTTGAATGAGCTCTGAGGTGTCATGGAGAAGCCCAAAATGATCCGAGGAGGTTCTTATGGGGCTGAAATGAGGCTCCAAGGGTGATGGATTTGTCCCAGCATCTCTGCAGCTCTCTGGGTGCATGAGCTTCATCTATGTTAAAGAGACCATGGAGGCATTATAGCACCATGGGGAAAATAGTTTGGGGATGACTTAAGGAACAAAGGCAGAATATTTTCAGGATTTCTTCCCATCTGTCAGATTTTGCTCACGTTTTCTTTCCTCTCTGTCTCTTCCAGGTTCCTCGGTGACTCAGCTGCTGGCCCGAGACCTGGACAATGACCCACTGGTCTTCGGTGTGGTTGGGGAGGAGGCTAGCCGCTTCTTCGCAGTGGAGAGCATGACCGGTGTCGTCTGGCTCAGGCAGCCCTTGGACAGAGAGGTGATGAGAGCATCCTCTGCTGAGGGGAGGGGAAAAAAGTCTCCACTGGGATAAATGGTGGCTCTCCAACTTTTGTGTCAACCAAGGTGGCAGCCCAGTTGTCGGGAATCTAGTTGTCTGATGTGTCCCCATCAGGGTCTGTCCCTAGCTGCCCTGTAACTGTGGAGACAGAGGGAATAAGCAGAGTGCTCTGGTTCGATCCGATTTGCTTTTATTTTCCTGGATCCCAGAATAATATCTGTGAGTTCAAAAGTAAAGAAAATAATAAATGGGGATGACCTACCAAAGAGCAGGATGCTCATACTTTCAGGGACATCTACAGGCTCCCTCTTTAAACTTATACTCCAATTAAATCCTTTACTGTTTAAAATAAAGTGTGAAGAGATGTGAGGCATCCCTGCTTATTCAATCTTATCGTGACTTTTCATCATCTTATGGACTCAGGCTGCTGGGTGCTAAATTTGGGAAGATTCTTGCCTCAAAGCTGTTTTGCATGGCTGTTTTCAATGGCAGTTTTAGTGTGCAAAGTCAGGGCATCCCATCCAGGTGCCTGTTTTACAACAGCCCTGGCCCTTGCTGCATTCCTGAAGCGAGTAGGAAGGGATAGCACAGGAGCTTGGTAAGATGGGGAAAATACTCTACAACTTGGGCAAGGTGCTTAATCTCCATGTGCTCCTGTTGCCTGTCTTTAGTATTTCTTTTGCCGGTGGCAGTGTTGTGAAGATAAAATCCATTAACAGACCTCAGGTGCTGGTGGTCTCAGTAGGAACCAGCCAGATGTGGGGATGCGGACGACTGGGGCAGTGGATGCTGCTCAGCCTGGGGGAGGGAAACCCAATTTTCCAGCATTAAGAGCGAGGCTCTGGAAAAATAAAGTGTTTTTCTTCACCCCTCTCCCCTCCGCCTCCCCGTGCCAACAGCTGCTGGCATGAGTCATAAATCTTCCCTTATTCAAATGCCTGCCATTTCCCAATACTTATGATAACAGCCTTAAGCCAAAGAGGGTGATCAATAGATTTTAGGTGTTTTTTGGTGGAGGGTGTGGAGGGATGGAGCTCAGCAGAGCTTGAATGTATGGTCAGGCTGAAATGGGAGAGGAGCCTGTACCCATCAACTGATCTCAGGGGCTCAAAGTCAGCGATACATGGAAGAGGGTGAGGATGGACATATGCATAGCTTGGCAGGGAGAAGAGAAAGGTATAAATGGCAATTTATGGTGTGGGAAGAAAGGGATGGAGATGGGCAGCATGGTGGGAGCAGAGAAAGCTGGCCTAGATGCGTACGATCAAAAAGTCAGGAGAGAGAAAGCCGTGCAAGAAAAGTGGTGGGGAAAGAAAAACAAGAGAGCAGCTCTTGCACAGTTGAGGAGAAAAAGACTTGAAAAAGGAGAGGGAGTTGTGGTAAGGTAAATGGTGCAGGAAAAGGGAAAATAGAGCAAAAGAGGAAGGAACAAATGTATAGAGGCAAAACAATTTTTTAAAGCTTTTTCACTCCCACAAAGATTAGAAGGAAAACAGGTTTTAAAAAAAAGACAAGCCCTGAGCCTATAAAAAGTGTGTGCTAAAATGAAGGGCGGAGACTAAAATTAGTATGTGACAGCTTTCTCTGATTATTTTAATGAGCTTTTAAAATTTAAATGCTCAACAGGTGGTTTCTTCTCTTCTGTTTTTCCTTTCTTCCCTCCCAATAGTGGCATCAATGGGCAGGGGGAAGGAGGAGTGAGAGAGGCTGGTGGGATGTCCCCAGGAGCAGAGGCTCTCCTCTCCATCTACATTTCAGCTCTTCATTCTGCCTGCAAGCATTGCCCCAAGGCAGGAGCTAGGACAGGCTTTCTCAGGATGAATTCCCCAGCTGTTTGGATAGGGGGACAGATGTGGGGGCAGGAGGGATGCACGCTCTGCTAAGCTGTTCCCCAAACCTTTCTCCAGGATGAACTGCTACCCTGGTGTAAGCAGAGCTCTTGGGCTGGGCGCTGGCAGCTGCTGCCTGTCCCTGAGCTGATCTTATTAGGAATAAATCAACCAAATCTGCTGCACAGAGAGCCATTTCAAGCTTGCTTACCAGTCTTTCCTACAATGATGCTTTGGAAACATTGAGTTGCTGTGCTTGAGCAGCTTGGGGTGGGAAGGGATGCTGGAGGAGGAAGGGATTGCTGGGACTGGGGGAATCAAAACTCCGGATGGAGCCCAGGTACCTGGTAGGTGTGGTGGTCCTAGTCCTGCTGTCCATTCCTGTGTGATTCCTTGGTAAAATGTGAGTGAAACCATCGCTGGTGGAAAGAGAGGTCAGGAAGAGAAAGTCTGCCTCCACTAGCAATATCTTCCTACCCTGACCCCAAAACAATCCCCTCTCCCCCACTTGTCCCTCACCCCAGCACCAATGACTTTTAATAATTGCCATTTCAGCCCAAGCTGTTAATTTAGTTAAAGCAATGAGGGGCAGAAAGGGCTGCACAGGGATGATTTCAGTGGGCTTATGGGATTTCAGTCAGTTCTTACTACAGATCCTGGGCTTATCCCAGTGTTCCCTGCTCTGTGATATTCCAGGGACTGGTGCATGGCAGGTAGAGTTGGGAAAGCAGCAGCAGCCAAATGTAGATGTCCTCAGTGAGACGGTGTTGTATTGTCATATTGAACAAAGGCTTCCCTTTTTTGGACGTTCTTCTCTTTTTGTGTCCTCCCTGTGTCTTGCAGCCAGAGATGGTACTGGGTAACAGTGCACTGTGGGTGGAAAACTGATTTTCTCTGCCTTGCACTGATTCCCTCTCAGCAGCCTGTGGTGTTGGGGACCAGGCAGGCGTGCAAAGAGAGCCAGAGTTTGCTGGTAAGCCACAAAAGGTTAAACAGCGGGCTCCTCTCATCTACTTTAGCCTAGTTGTCTGTTTAAAGTACTTGATTGCTAGTCAGGGGGTCAGTTCTTTAGTCCCCACATCCTCCTGACCCAGGCCAGGGCAGCTTTCCACGCCGATGAAATACTCTGGAGCCCTGCTGGCACTCCTATTTTTCAGTATTTTATACTCAACATAGGTAATTGCACTCAAGTGCCCTGTCTCCTCTCGAAGGTCCTGAAAGCATTTTGCATGTAATAATATTGGCTAAAAGTCCCAAGCCTGCCATCTGCAGATAAACACCACAGTATCTTTAATTATATGTTTTTCTTCTCCTTCACTTTCAGATGAAGTCAGAATTCACGGTTGAATTTTCTGTCAGTGACAGCCAAGGGGTAAGTGTGACTTCTCATTTCATGGTCTGTGGCACGGGTGGAGGGGAGCGGAGAGGATGAGTGTGGGTTGCCAGGGGACTTTCTGTATCACCCCAGGGGGCTGGGGAGTGGGACCACCCCTTGCCATCACTTGCCAAAAGTCCCAAGTCAGAAAACACAGCCACAAGCTTGCTTTGCATTTTAAATCCACGTGTAAAGCTGACAGCCTCTCCCTGTTGCTATCCTTGTGGCCACAGGTGATCAAAGGAACGGTCAACATCCAAGTCGGTGACGTGAATGACAACGCCCCGCGCTTCCACAACCAGCCCTACAGTGTTCGCATCCCAGAGGTAGGGATTGCCACTGGCTCTCCGCCCAGACTGGTTTCTGGCTCTGCCGTTGGTGGCCACACTTGCTGTCTGGTTGCCACCGCAGAGCTGTCTGTCCTGGCTGCCTGAGGGCCACCAAGGTACAGGACTGTCCTCCTGCCCTGGAACCTCACTGGGTTTGGGGGTAGGATTAAACCTCTGGAAATTGTTGCCAGAAAATAGGCAGAAGCAAGGATTTTTGGGGGAAGGTGGGCAGAAGGGGTGGTTTGAAGCTCAGAGCCTTTGCAGCCTTGGTGATGTCTTTCCTGTGACAAACGTGACGTTTAAGAAGAGCTGTAAATGGGAATCTGTTCCTCTTCCTTCAAGCAGGGCAGATGTGCAGTTCATCTCCCAGAGGTGACCTGAGGCAGGACTAAATATGTCTCCAATATGATTTCTGGCAAAGTCCTGCCCAATGGTTCCTGCCCTTGTTCGGGGTTTCCTTTACTAGCACTGTAGCTGTACTTCTCCCATCATGACGTAGGAAAAAAGCAGGTAGGAAGGGACCACAAGGAGGGTCATCTGGCCCAACCTCTCTCTAAAGCAGAGAGAATTTTCATGTTAGATGGGGCTGCTCAGGGCTTTATCGAGCCAAGTGTTGAATATCTCCAAGGACAGAGTTTCCTCAACCTTTTCTGGGACATGGTTTAGTGGGTTAGATAGTGTTGGGTTTACAGTTGGACTTGATGATCCTTGAGGTCTTTTCCGACCCTAATGATCCTATGATTCTGCTGCTCTTTCTCTGTGCTGGCCGTTGCAAAGGAGGTGACACCTCATCTTACTCTCAGGGAGAGCTGCTGCATCTAAAGCCCAACTTGGCAGAAAGATGTCAAGAACTTCCAGATCTGATATGAATTTAGACTTTAAAGATGTGGAGTGGTTGCTGGTGCTAGGAGGCCAAGGTCAGGGTGTTATATTTGAAGCAGGGGATTAGTAGAGCATTTCATGTCCTCCCATGGAGGAAACCTCTCCCTCTTGCACCCTGGTGCCAGGGCAGAGCCTGTTTTTCCCAGAGCATGCCTCAGGGTGTGGATGAGCTTGCATATGCGTCCGTGTGTGTGAAATCAAGCAGTCTTTGGTAACCGAGAGGTGCAAACGATTGTGTTACAGTGTTTTATTTAATATGCTGCCTGCTGATGCCCTGCTGTGCTGGGCTTTGATCTTTCCCTGTCCCTCTGCTGCCAGGATGAGGTTTCTTCATTAGGTGGCTTGTGATGTATGAGCTGGGAGTTCTCATCTCATCTTTGCACCAAGTCATCTGAAACCTCCCTTTGAGAATTACACTGGGTCAGAGCCGTCTCTTCGCCTCTTTAAAGCACGAACAAAGCAGAAATGACTTGGCAAAAGCTGTGCGAGCAGCTACTTGTTCTCACCTTTCCGCACGGGCCCCCGGAAGCCGATGAGTGGCCGTTTTGCTTGGCTGCCACTCCTCCTGGTGACGGCCTGTCTGCAGAGGTCTGCGAAGCAAAAAGAAATGTCAGTAGGACTGACTGAGAATAGTCTCCTCTCCCTTGCCCTCACATTTACCCATGGTTTTGCTATTTACGGCACCTGTTACAGGGGACTCCCTTCTCTGTGTAAAGAGAGAGATGTAAAACTGGGAGCTGCATTAAGCATTTATATACCTGGAGAAGCTATGCTGTAGTATCTCCTCTTTCTTATCACCTCTACTCTAAGAGCCAATATTGCAAATCTGAAGCCTTCCATGTTTCCCATCTTAACTTGCGTCAAGCCTGGGGAGCAGGGAGGGCAAAGGTCCAGTGCTGGTTCGGAAAATTAAGGCCGGACAAGGAAAGGGAACTGCAGGCAGGTGATCGGGACAAAAAATAAATAGAAGAAGAGGGGGAACCCTAGAGACTCCCTCTTGCATGTCACGCTGCTTTGAATATGAGCTGCTGTTTTGCTGCGAGGAATTTCCAGGACTGTCTAATTGTTTGGGGTTATAGCAAGCATGGGGCTTCCCCCAGTGCTCCCGCTTACCTGCTTGGCCTTCGGAGCCATGTTTTTCTGGAGGGTGGCCTAATCTGATTATAAGGCACCATGTGCCAGTTTCCAGTTTCTAGCCATGATCCTTAAGCAAGGGCACCAATCGGAGGTAATGAGCCACACACTTGTTCAGCCAGAATCCTGGAAACACTTCTGTTCTTCTGCTGGGCAGGCAGTGTTTCCTTGTTGGGCAATGTGACAGCAAGGGATGGGGTTCCACCACCTAAGGAGGACACTCCAAGGGCTATGGTACATGGGAGATGCAAGCAATGAATTTAGTTTGTGTGTGCTGACATGGCTCTCATGGAATAGATGCCCTCTTGTTTTGAGAGCTTTGCTGGGATGTGGGTTGTCCCTGTTGCTTGTCCACAAGTACTGGAAGCTGGAAGTGATGTGGCATGAAGATGCGTCTTCATAAGCTGGGACCCCCAGAGCCAGGAGACATCTTGGATCCAGCTGAAAGTGGGAGGCCAATCACAGAAGCAGATGACAGCATCCTCAGGTCACCCCAACAGTGAGGGCATGGGTAGAAAAATCTGTCTCAAAGACCACCCAGCCCAAGCTGAAGGGCTTATAGGTAATGAATAAACAGGGGCTGTAGCTTAGGGATGGAGGAGAGACTAGCAGAAGTGCTGGTGTGGCTTTGCATAGGCTGGCTCTGTCCAGAATTGGCAGCTAATGAGGGTTTTTCTCTTTTTAATTTTGAGATAAATGAGTGTATCGATTTGCAGTTGTCCCAGCTAATGGAGCAACAACAGAAGGGCTATATAAACCTCACTGCTATTGTGTGGTACTAGGAAAGTCAAAGGAAGAGTGTGCATAAATAAATGGAACATGAAGTAAACTGACCTTTAAAAAACAATGCTGCCTCTAAATATCCGTCCTGGCATTTTATGCAGTTCACTTGATTTGAGAATGGGAATTTACTTGGGCATGGCCTGAGGACTGTGATTCCTCTCTAGCATGGGGAGGGGGGAGAGGATGCCCAGTTTAACCATGGGCTCCTCCATGTTGCAGCAGCTCCAAATACCTGGACTGGGGATGGTTTATGTGTCAGGCTGATGCCTCTGGTCCTCTGCACTTGTGTCTTAATCGCATCCCTGGCACCTGCCTGGAATAGCTGAGTGAGGGCCCACGTGTCGGGAGAGGGATGTTGCTCCAGTGTAACAGTCCGTCCCGTCTGGGCAAGGGCACTCCATGATTTGCTTGTCAAAAGGCAACGAGGCAGTGCAGACGCTTTCGAGTCTGTAAAGAAAAGGGGAATCCTGCTAGAATTGGCAACTTAATTCACCAAGCTGGCCTCGACAGAGCTCATTAAGTTCTCGTGTATTCATTTCAGGCTAATGGCTGTCATGCTGACTGCTGGTTGATTTGCTATAATAGACCTTTATGGCTTTCCAGTTTGTGAGGACGTGTGTGCCTGTGTCTGTGCCCTGTGGTGCTGCTGTAGTACATTAGTTAGCATCTCATGTGCTTGCTCCTCTGACCTTCAGGGTTTGTTCTCTTGGATGCATCCGTCGCACTTCACCTCTTGCACATGCTCTTTTTTTACCCTTCTCACCCTCAGACAGCTCCACGATACCATGTTTCTGGGATCTCAGGGTTTGCCTTTTAAATCAGGAAAGATATGTTGTTGATCTGGTAGTGGGCTGTTGTGGCGATGCCTCGGTTTCTGTCTGGTCCAACCTGCTTTATCGGTTTTTCCATTTGCCTGGATCTGCAGGAAACTTGGTCTTGTTGGATTGTCATGGTTCAACAGGTTTGCATGTAGCAAGCAAGAAAAGTGGAGCCAAGCCCCCGCGTTGGTTTCGGGGTACATGGTATGGTGTTAGGATGGGTGTGGACTGTTCCCTTCGATGCCCACTAGGCTTTCCTGTCCCAGCTTCCAAGCATGAGCCTTTCTGGGGCGCACAACCCTCCATTTGCCTTTGAAGTGAACATCCTTTAAGCTTATGCTTAAGACTTGGCTTTGCAAACCTCTTGTGGCATCTGCAACTTCCAGGTGCTACCCCATCTTACAGGACCATGTCTTGGGTCCTGCAGAGGTTTCTCAAAAGTTGAGGTCATTGGGTGGCGTGATAAGGAGGTACCTTCTCACGAAGAGCTGCTTTTCCCCATAGCCCCCCCCCCCAGCATCCTGAGCCTGCTGGTCAAGTTCAAACCCTCCATGGCCTTCTATTGGCTCTGGTGCATCATCAGTCTTCACACAGAAAAGTAATTTAATTTTAGGTTTTTTTGCTGAATGTTCTCTCCGGAAGTTCCCGGTGGGGTGTTCTTCCCACCTTACTCCTCCTGTTACAGTTAACACAGTGATTTATCAAGTAATGTGCATTATTTGGGTTACATCTTCCAGCGGAAAGCCATCCCCAGACAGGCTCTGGGCCAGCGACTGCCGTTTAACACCCCAGCCATTCACAAAATGCCAGTTGCACCACAAAAAAAGTATCTGTAGCTTGACAGGAGATATTAATTACAAGGGGGTTCTGTTTCCAAAAGGCACCCGCTGTATCCATAACCACAACCATCCACGGTGGGAATGTGCTCTCCTCCTCTTGAGTTCAAGCAAGCGCCAGTAAGAGGCAGGGTGGTAGGAGAGGAGTTTAAAAATACAAAGGAAGGTTTCTAGGCAGTACACAGCATTGGCTGAGCAACCACAGTCCAGCTTGCAGGTGTCACATCTCCTAAACTCAGCCCTGATTTACCAATTTATTTTGATTGGGATGTAGGCAGGCACTCGCCATCAACAGCAGTCCCTTCTGCTTCGGGAGTAGCCTTTGGGATTAAGCCTTCACAAGCTGCTGGTCATCAGTTCCATCCTTAATATGGTGGTGTAGTTGAAATAGTAGCTTTTCTGATTTTTTTTTTTTTAAATTGTGCAGAAAGGTGATTCATGGGGAGGGGGAGAGAAAGAAGGGGACTGTTACTGCCCTGTCCCATCACACAGCCTGGAACCAGACCTTTCTAGATAGTGAGCAATGGCAGGGGGGATCAGAGAAAGCCCCCAAAGCCCTAGCTGTAATTAAAATTATTATTTTGCTTTAATGGTAATAATGTTGGTAATTACATCAGCTTCCCTGCCATCCTGCCCAGGAGTCTTCAGAGGCTCATATAATTCTATTGCGATCGCTCCGAGGCCTGATGCTGCGCATACGAAGCAGCTGCAGCTGCAGCAAGTGCAAGCTCCTGCTCAGCCCCATTAGCCATTCCCTTACATGCTCCCAGACACCTTTTGGGTTTGGGGTTGGTTTTTTTCACACTCCTCCTTTAAATAAAGAGCCTTTAAATTGAAGGAGATGATAACAGAACGGATAAGAAAGATGTTCCTGCCATGTTGCAGAATGGCCTATAATCATTGCTGGCTGCTTTCCTTCCTCGTTTCTTTTTTATCATCTTTTTTTTTCCACCTTCTCTTTCCTCACTTCTTTCCTTCTCTCCCTGCCCTTGTGCTTCTGTGTGGATTTTAGAACTGAACAAATAATTTACAATGAATAACTTATCCACTAAATCCAGACTTCCCCTCCCTCCACCACCTTTGCGCATGCAAAATTTGCAAGTGTATTGAAATCCTCGGCAGCGCTTCATATGCAAGTTTGTTTATTTATGGTGTTTTGGTTTTTTTCTCTTTAAAAATCTTCCTAGAAAGGCAACAAACAAATTAGTGAATAATTCAAGCTGTGTTCATTAAACACTGTTGGCCAGAAGCAAGCTGGTTTTCACTCCTGGGTAGGCAAGCATCTCTGTCTCCCCTCCACACTGGCATCACATCAGTGTGGCTAGTGCTGGGGACCAAGGGTGACCTCTCGCCTCCAGTGCCTTTTGGAGAAGCAAGAGGTGAGGCTTCAATGGGTGCAGCAAGAGGGTCTTGGCTGCACAGGTACGCAGGGATAATCTGCAGCAGGTGAAACGTTTCCCTAACTTCCTGAGCACCCTCATTTTTAATTGTGTTTATTCTTCCTGGGTTTCAAAACCAGCCTTTATCAGCCCCGAGGGAAGAAAAAATAGCAGGTTAGATCTCCATCCTGTCTCTCTGGCTTCACGGAGCTGGTCACCATGCATTTGTTTTGACGTTTCTCCTTTCCAGTTTTTTTTTTTTTTTTCATTTTGGAGCTACCTTTAATTACTTTACAACTTTGTCCAGCAAACTGGTGGAAGCAGAGACATGTTGTGAAGGGTGTGCCTTCCCTTCAATTGTCTTAAGTGCAGGCATAGTGTCCATCTATTAAAAAGCTATCTCTTAGCTGGATGAGGTAATCCTTTTGAGAGGGTTTCATCTGCTCTGTAATCACTAGGTATAATATAATATCCCTCAAGAAAATTGTGTCTTTTCCCCTCCTCTCTCAACCCCACTCTGCACGAGCTGCTATGGTGGGGCTATTTCTGTATTGCTTGGGAAGATTAAATGTTAAAATGTATCTTTACATGGAGAAAATTGTCAAGTCAAGATTTTGCCAGTGGTGCCATGGGATGTCCTTTTCCATCAGTAATTGAGAGGCTGGGCAAGTGACCGTCTCCTGCCTTGCACTGGCAGGGAAGAGCAGAGAGGGACTGGGGGATGTGAATAATGCACAAGTCATCAGGCTGGGTTTGCTCTGACAAGTGGGATGCCATGTGTGTTGGCACACTGGGTTCGCTTGGCTTTGGGGCGACTTTGTAAATATTCAAAAAGGTCCTCACTTCCTACCTGCCAGCAAATCCTAAATGGGATATTAAAGTGCAGGGAAGCTTGGACACTGCCTTAGGCATTTGTTCTGGCTTTTGGATGCTGGCGGTTCCTTCAGGCAAGAGCTTGGAAGCACACCAGGCAGCAACTGCCATCTTCTCCCTGTTTTTGTCTGCCAGCACTGAAGAAAGGTGTTTAAATGAAACAGGCTGCAGTGTGTTGAGTGAAACAGCATTTGGGCTAAAGGGCCGGCACAGCTGGCATCAGGGATGTCCACAGGATTTATGTAGAAACTTTTCTTTTCAAGGGGTGAGGTGCTTATTAAAGGGTCACGCTGTATCTCTATGACAAGACATGGAGGATCTGAGTGGAGTGGCATTGGTGCAGAGGGTTGCACAGGGCTGGGAGGCTCGTGGAGGTCTCCTTTCCTTGCATGGAGAAAGCTGTAGTGTGATGAAGTGAGTGCTCAGACCTGGAAGTATCCTTCCCTCTGAAGGTCATCTGCATGCATGGTTTTGTCATCATTGCTGATACGTATACTCTGACGCCAGATGGAGAATGTCAAAGGGTCTGGAGTGACCTCCTGACGTCCTAGGGAGAATAAAAGGCTCCACCTCCGTCAGTCCTGTCACTTGTCCGGCTGCACCAGTGAATAGCAGACCCTGGTCCTTTAAAATACATGCCCAAGGAGTGAAATGAGAGATGCAACAGAAACTACTGGGGCGGAAAACTCCAAATGGTATGGAAGTAATGTGTAAAGTGTCCTGGAGATAAGAGTCATTTCCACCAGGCAAGACTTGGGCTCTTTCTGGAAGGATATTGCAGTAAGGAAGGGGGGCAGCCTGAAAATCCGAAATCGCCATGCTGTTCTGACCAGCATGATGCTGGGGTAGGGGAAGGGGACAAGGGGAGGCAGAAAGGGGAGAAAACGGCAGATTTAGAGCTGAAAGGAAAGCTAGTGTGGGGCAGAAAGCAAGTCAGTCCCTCTGTGGAGGATCCATTGTGCTGGAAAAATAAGACTCCCAGAGGCAAAGAAATAATCTTGGGGCAGAGGAAGAGAAACTGTACAGACACATTCTGCAAGCAAGGAGCACCGAGATAGAGAGGAGAGAGGTAACTTAGGCACATCAGTAATCACTCCTCTTGGAAGAAAAAGGGACAGAGATAAAGATCCTCACTTGCTGAGCCCCTGAGCAGCCCCAGGGCAGGGGCATGCTACTGGGTGCTCTGTAGGAGTTTCATCTTATGGGTGCCAAGACCCTGTGTCTCGCTGATTTTCAAAGCTCTGCATTTATTGCATGTTTCCATCCCAGACCCATCCCTGAGGTCAGGATGATGGCTGAGCTGAGGATGGCTGCTGCCAAGTGATGATGGCTCGGCAGCGATCTGCTTGCTGAGAGCGGGCACGCTTCCTCTGGTGCAGAGGCGGTGGCTTGTGGACCCGCAGCATCTCTTGCTGCAGGAGCGATTTAAACTTGGGCTGAAAGGCTGCTCTTTTCCAGGGGACTGGGGCGTCCGAGCCCAGCCCTTTCAGTATAATTACACTTACACATCTGGGCAGCAGATGGCTTCAAGGTCTCTTTCTCGTCCCCGGCAGGAGGAAGGGCTCTCTGCTGCCAGGAGCGGGCAGAGGAGCTAATGAATGTGACCTGCTAGCAATTAGTTTTGTTTTATCTCTCTTCCCTCCAGTTACCATATTCTCCCAGAAGCCTGGGACGTAACTTATTATCTCATGCCAGCCAGCAAAACCACATCCCCTCCCTCTGCATCCCTGTTTTGTATACCTCCCTCTCTGTACATCATCTTTTAAGTCTGCAGTCAGAGCGTGCCTGGCTGTAGAAATGTTTATTAACACAGGCAGCAACTCCTCGGTGCAAGACAGCAAAAGAGCCTTCACTGAAAGTGGGGTTTTTTTTGTTTGTTTCTGTTTTTTTATTACCCACATAATCATGCAGTTTGGTGTTTCGGGCTCCTTTTTCAATCTTGCCGCCTAAATTAAGGCATGATTAAGGTCACACAGCAACTCATCACGCCAGGGAATGGTGCCCCTGCCGATGCCATTTTTAGGATACAGGATTTTTGCAGCCTGAAATAATTGAGCTCAGCAGCCATCCTGCAAGGTGGGCACATGTTAGCATCCTTGCTTAGTGCAGCTAGGGAAGGTGAAGTTAGTGCTGTCAGACAAGTCTTGCCAAAGCTTTTTTTTTTTTTTTAAGTAAAAATGCTGGTTTTAATTAAAATGGAAATATTTAGGAAAAATGTTGCCATTTTGACAGCAAACCTGGGCAGAAATAGAGTTTCAAAAGAACAATAAAAGTTGTTCTTGCAATAGATTTGTTCCAATTTCTTTCTCAGAATTGCATTTTGTGTTTTATTGGTTTGTAATGTGTCAGTGACAGTCATGTATAACAAGCTTTCTGGTCGTACTCTGTGATAAAATAATAGACTAAATCAGCCTCTCTATATATTTTTTAAATATTTATGTGGGAACTGAACTGTTTATATCAGTTTCAAACTATTTTCATTACAAATGAAAGAAATTTGTTCTAGGACGAAGTTTCAATAGGCATTAGGCAGCCATTGCTTAATTTCAACCATTAATTGCTGTTGAAAGTTGAAATGTGGTTGATTTGTCAGTGTGAATAATGAAGAGAGCAGGAAAACTGAATATGGGGTTCAAGGCAATTTTGTTTCAAGAGAAAAAAAATAAAGTTTTTAATTTTCAGGATTTGCTTTATGGAAGATTGGAAAAGTGCTTTTTTGTGCTTTTTTTGTTTGTCTGGTTTTGGGGGGTTTTTGGCTTTTTTTGTTTGGTTGGGTTGGTGTTTGGTTTTTTTAACTGACGATGCAAACCAAATCTGGGTGCTGATGTTGTGCAGGAAGGCTTGGCCCTGGGGCAGCATGATGCTGAGCTGCTGGGCATCTATAGAGATCACCTCCACCACTGAAACGTTGCTGTCAGACCCGCTCCCTTCTGAGCAGCAGAACTGAGCAAATGTGCCATAAATGAGCTTTGCAAATACTTCTGTGTTTTTTTTGCCTACCCGCCGCCCGTTTCCTGACTCCTGCTGCGTTTCTGCCTGGCTCTCCAAATGTCAGGCTCTGCTCTTTTTTCAGCATGAGCAGCTCGCAGGTTTGGTACACACACGCGCTTGCACGTGCGTGCAAAGGCTCTCAGCAAATAGCTGTGCAAGCCAGCTCCATGTCCTCATGCAGCATGGCTCCAAACAATTAAGGAAAAGGTGAAGAGGTGTATGGGTGGAGGGAGAGAGCTGGTGGCTGTCGACCTGTGTTGCAGCGACTGTCACCCCCCCACCCGGATGTAGGGACAGGAGTTGCTTGCAGGGACTGAGCTTGTTCAGCATGGTACAGGGGGTCATGCTGGGGTGTCGGCGTGGTGTGTTCAGCCACAGCCCTCCTGCCTCCTCCCAGCTCAGGCAATGTTTATCCTGACAGCCTCCCTGTTTTTCAAACCTACCTTGGTTTTCATCACTTTGAGATGTCAACTCCAGCTAGGCTTGGCCTGCAATTGTAAATCAAACTTGAAAGGTTAATCGGAAGGAGGAAAGGGAGAAGAGGCAATTAATTAACTGGACCACCTCCTGCCCAGGCTGTGTGTGATGAGTCTCAGTTGCTCGTACATGTTTGGAAGCACCGCCTGCTTAGATGACCTGGGGTCAGGTTGTTTGGGCCAGGGTGGCCACCAGCACTACCTTCATACTGGTATTTAAGGAGGAAAAAAGGGAGTTTGTAATCCATAGGTTGGTATGCTCGTCTGAGGTGCAGGTTTGGTGTTTGGTTTATTTGCGTTTTGTTTTGTTTTGTATTTTAGCACTTCTCAGTTCATTACCAAGAGTAAAAGATGTAAATAACTTCCACTAATTAGTAAATCTTTGTTTAGAGGTAAGCTGAGAACAGAACTCTCTGAGGTTTGGAGAAGAAGAGACCTACCTCTGCTTTATATCATAACCAGACCTTGACGAGCAGCCTGAATGGGGAAAGATTTCTGCTGTGCATGTGATTTGACAGACCCCAAACCTCCACTGGTCAGGAACTACTGAGCCAGCACTTCGAAAAATCACTTTATTAAACATGCTGGAAACACACGGCCAGATGTGTGTGTGCAGATTTCTCATCCTCCCAGGAGAAAATGCTGCCCGTGCCTTGCCTTTGAGCTAGGCTGAGAGGGTTAAAGCATCAAGCTATTCCACTGCGGTGGTTAGCTGATGGCCCGTGAAGCATCGAAGAGGTTTTCAGCTGGCTGGTGAAATAGCAGGACAGGTGGATGTTTTGTTTTCCTATATATAAACTTGTGCATTTGGGGAAGGAAATTTTGCAAAGAAGCTGTTTCTTCTGGTACGAGCCCCTGAGGACTACCGCACTGCAGCTCACCCCAGTCCTTGAAGTCAGCAGGGAAATGGGTGTTGGAACTAAAGGCTGGGTGTCCTGCAGGTGGGATTGCCTCTGCCCTGTGGGGCATAGCTCCAGCATTGCCTCTGGGCACGCCTACCTGGCATACCAGCTCCTGCTCAGGTCTGTGGGCTGCGTGAGCTTCAGGAGGTGGGCTGGGAGAAAGCTGGAAGCCCACAACTTCCCAATATGGCTGGGCCAGCCACATATGACAGGAGACCTTCCCTGCAAGGTTTTCCCTAAACAGCCTCACTCCTGAGGACCTTGAACACAAGGCATACCCCTTTCTGCAGGGCAAATGGTACTTCTTCAGCAAGGTTGCGTCTCCTAAGGCGGGTCCTGTTTGACTACCCTGGTCTCCTACCACAAGTTAACCCAGTTAGTGGATGGAGGAAAGGCTGTGGATGTTGTCTACCTAGGCCTTAGTAAAGCCTTTAACAACATTTCCCACAGCATTCTCCTGGAGAAACTGACTGCTTATGGCTTGGATGGGCATATTCTTTGTTGCTTTAAAAACTGTCTGGATGGCCGGGCCCAAAGAGTTGTTGTGAATTAAGTTAAATCCAGTTGGTGGCTGGTCACAACTGGTGTTCTAGCGTTGGACTAGTTCTGTTTAAGATCTTTATCAATGATCTGGACAAGGAGATTGTGTGCACCCTCAGTAAGTTTGCAAATGACACCAAGTTGGGTGGGAGTGCTGATCCACTGGAGGGAAAGAAGGTTCTACAGAGGGGTCTGCACAGGTTGGATTGATGGGCTGAGGCCAGTTGAATGAGGTGCAATGGGACTTAATGCCTGGTCCTGCACTGGGGTAACAACAACCCCATGCAAGACTATGGGCTTGGGGAAAGTGGCTGGAAAGCTGCCTGGCAGAAAAGAACCTGGGGTAATACACAACAGCCAGCTGAACATGAGCCAGCAGTGTGCCCAGATGGCCAAGAAGGGCAACAGCCTGTATCAGCAATAGTGTGGCCAGCAGGACTACAGCAGTGATCGTCCCCTTGTACTCACACTGGTGAGGCTGCACCTTGAATACTGTGTTCAGTTTTGGGCCCCTCACCACAAGAAGGACATTGAGGTGCTGGAGCAGGTCCAGAGAAGGGCAATGAAGCTGGTGAAGGGTCTGGAGCACAAGTCTGATGAGAACTGGGGGTGTTTAGCCTGGAGAAAAGGAGGCTGAGGGGAGACCTTGTTGCTCCCTACAGCTACCTGAAAAGAGGTTGTAGTGAGGTGGGTATTGGTCTCTTTTCCCAAGTAACAAGTGATAGGACTAGTAGAAATGGCCTCAAGTTGTGCCAGAGGAGGTTTATATTGGGTATTAGGAAAAATTTGTTCACCCAGTGGGTTGTCAAGCATTGGAACAGGCTGCTCGGCGCAATGATGGAGTCACCATCCCCGGGGTTATTTAAAAGACATGTACATGTGGTGCTTAAGGACATGGTTTAGTGGTGGACTTGGCAGTGTTGGGTTAGTGCCTGGACTCTGATCTCAAGTCTTTTCCAACCTAAATGATTCTATGATCCAGAGCATGTGCTTCACCATCAGTCCCTCATAATCATCTCAACGGGTGTCTTGCTGTCTGCTCACATGTTGTCTTTGATCTGCTCGGAAAATGTCAGGAGGTTAACTCTTCTCTCTGGAAGATGGCAGACCTGTTTTTCACTTAGTTGTATGAAGTGGTGAATTCTTCACTGAATTATTTTTTTATTGCGAGTACCTCTGAAAAGAAGACCGTAAGTGACCGTGTTGTGCTGACCCACCTCTGGTGGTGTTTGGGGACCTGTGTGTGTCCCAAGCAGTGGTGATGGCGCTTTCTGCTTGCACGTGATGGGGCTTTCTGCTTGCACCTAACGTGCATCTCGGAGGAGCTTTATCTCTATGCACATGATGCTTTGGGCTTGGGAGGTCAAGAGGCAAGCAGAGGCTGGGAGAAGAGTCTGATCCCTGGCAGCAGGGTGCTTGGCAAGGAGAGGAGAAGGCAGCCTAGAGGAGACCTTCTGGGAAGGTGGGTGGCAGGGACAGCAGAGCCAAACCTCACGCCACTGTGAGTCGCATATCTTCTGCACGTTCGCGCTTGAGGCTGGACTGCAGCAGGCATGCTTTTTTGGGGGGGGGGAGTGGTGTTGGTTGAAAAGCCTTATTGGAGCGTTATGGAATTGGAATGTGAAGGGTAATTGAGCTGAAAGCCATTCTCTTCCCGCAGCCTGTGCTGTGGGACTTGCTGGAGCACCCTCAAATGTCAGCCTGGGAACCCAGCTGGAAGAGCAGGAGGCTGGGGGAGCACACCCTCGGTCATGTCCCCACAGCCCCTCTCCCATACCCAGTGCTTGTGGGTGGGGGTAGGAGATGGTCCCTGGAGGGGTGACGTGGAGGAGCAGCCAGACTAGTGACGGATGAAGGTTTTGTGTGAAACAAACACAGAAAGGTAACTAGGATCCTGAGCCCCAATCTCTGTTGTTGCAGGCATTGGTCTGCTCTCCGAATGAGTCCCTGCAGCTCGAACAGGAGCTCCCTGCATCCATCAGTGGTCACGTCCTCCCACCGCACCCCTTCCCCGGTTCAGGATGTCAGAGCAGAGCCCTGCCCAGTAGCCCTATGACACCCATTGTGCAAATGCCACCCGTGTGCAAAGAAATGCTCCAAAGCATTCACTGGCATGGCGAAATGGGTGACATTTTTGAATAATTGGAAGGGATAGATTAACTAAGGAAAAGAACGTGGCTAGTCAGTAATCATAAAATACAACCGCGAGATGTTAGTCACCTCTCTGGTCCCCTGCCTCTCTAATGGAGGGAGTGCATGGAAGGGGATGGGGACTTGGAAAGCTGCCGACACAACCTCAAGGAGGGGATTAGCAGAAGACCCCTCCATTTTGGACCTCCAGCACCGTGATGGCATAAAGTGTGTGGCCCGATTGTGTACCTTGCCATCCGTTATTGATTGCTGAACAGGCACAGTTAAATGCCTCTCATTAATAATTGTTTTGGTCTTTTCCCTGAATTCCGATGAATGGAGGAGATGCTTCTTATCTCTCTCCTGCAGGTTTGCTTTCTAGAGGATTCCTCTGGCTGGTGACAAACCTGGGCTTTGTAGCCACTCATCCCGCTTGCGGGAGGAGGGATGAATTAGTAGCTGATACAAAATCTTGGGAACTCTGCAGAAAGGAAGCAAGGAATGAAAATTAACACAAAATTAAGAGGTGAAAAATGTTCTGATTGTGTCATGCAGCTGAAATACGGATTTCCAGGCTCGACAGGGTTTGTAAATCTCTTAGAAGGGCCTCTTTGGGCACACGGGTCATGCTGGCTAAACTTTCAAAAGCATGAGCAAGGATGAATGGTGTGAGCTGTGGAGCAGGTAGCCAGGGACTGCTTCTCAATCAGTGCTTTTGTAGCTGGTTTTGAGGTTTCAAATTAAGAGCAGAGGCAGTGGCCAGTGGATGTGTTGTCTGTATCTTCTGGGCTGTTGTGGTGACATTGGTCCTTCAGAAGCTCCATCATCTAGAAGGTGGCCTTCTCTTTGTTTCTATTCATCTTTCTGTTCTGGAGATGAGGCCTGGCTTGTGCTATGACCGTTGGCCATCTCCCATTTGCTGTTTTTGACAAAAGCCTGCATCTCAACATCACACTTGGGGTGGTGCTGCTCTGGCATCATGCCCATTTGTATCAGATGTTGCTTTTGAGGCAGTCTGCCATGGCCACGTGTTGAGAAGCTGCCTGCAAAGGCTTGTCACTTTGCCTGCTCGCTTTGTCTTCCCCAAACAACAACCTTCCTGTAGAGCAAGGCATGGAGGAGTTCATCCCACCTCTTGTGTCACATGCCATGTGGTGTCCTAGATCTGGAGCAGGTCCTTATTTCTCTTATGTTCTGTCAGTCAGCTTGGTGTGTGGTGGATGACTCCCCTCTTGGCTTTCTGTCCTTCTTCTCCCGGGTAGCAGGGGACTCCAGATGTCCGTGCAACTCTCAACTGTTGGGTTATGGCCAGTTTCTCTCATCACTTAACTTATAAAAGGGATTTCTGAAACTTGACTGTAGCTTGAGTAGGGCAAAGCACTGTTTCTTTATGTCTTGTATAATAATGCCTTGTTTGTTAGGCTTGACTTAACTGCAGCTGGTCCACCCAGAGCTGTTGAAATTATTCTGGGCAGCCATTTCTATCTATTCAGGTTGTGCTCCCAGGCACTTAGGTGCAGCTCCTGAAATGAAAGATTTCTGGTGTGCCCAAAAGCAGTGAAAAGAGCTATTTTAATGTGGTTGCTTCTCTGGCTTTTCAATGGAGAGTTGGGTTCAGGTCTGTTATGAAGTGATATTAGAATCCATGGAGCATGAGAAACTGCATTTGTTTGTGGGTTACAAATGAAGACCTGTCAAAAACCTTTTTAAGCAGTGACAGAAGTTTTCTTTTTCATGATACATTTAACTTAAAGGCTTTGTCTACCAAGGAGACTTGGCTCTTCTCTTTCTCCCTTTCTATGATTTCAGAAAAATATGGTTGGCAAAAGTTGCTCTTCTCCTTTTCCTCTGTCTCCCTGTCCCTTTGGTGGGGTGTTTGGATCCTCTGGGGTGCTCTTGCTTCTGGAAAACAGTGTGGCCCAGAATTACAGGGATGAGGAGCACTGGGAGAGAGAGGGAATAGGACGTGGACCCCTTCCTTGTGCTTGAAGCAAATGCTTTACCAGCTTCTTTTGGGAAAAGGGTGCAGGTTATTTCAATTGATTTGGTGTCAAGAGATGTTTTTCAAAGGGTAAATGTGCTTATAGGATTTCTGTCCTTTTGTTGTAAGAAGTAGGACGTTTTTCCTGGACAAGGGAGTTTACCAGCAGAGTGTCACATCAGTTCTTCAACAATGTGTTCCACGTCGCAGACCTGTTCCTAGGTGTGCTGTGCAGGTGGCATGTGAAACATGGTATTGCTCGTTGCCGTCTGCTATGACAGAACCTTTTATATATGGAACTGGAAACCTGCTGAGCAAGCCCCAAAAGGAGCTGGCATAAAACTTCTCAGGTGTTCCCATATGTGCCAGAGAGAGAGAGATGGAGAGATGCTTGAAGAGAAAAGAGAAAGGCAAAGGAGAGAAGAGAGAGAGAGCAGTTTTCAGAGTGAGAAAGGATTTTTTTTCACCACCCTTTGGATCCTGTGATGAGTCTGTCAGCCTCTCGGGAGTCCTCAGGTGCGGGGCACGTGGCTTCTCTTTGTTTATTCACCTTTCATAGCCAAAAGTTCTCTGGTCTTCGTGTAACTTTCTCCAGTGAGCATGGGAAGAGCTGGGCCTTAACGAGCATAGGAAGCAGAGAGGGGTGTCTCCTTAATAAATGAGAGGGGGAAGGGCAGCATGAAACCTTTCAAGCAATTGGGCAGGTGGTGGTGGAGAGCCTGTATTGTCTTAACTTTGGTTGAACTCTCTTTGTTGGTGCCTTGGAGCTAGGGGTGCCAAGCTTGCTAAGCAACAGTTTGTCCTTGGTTAGTGAGGGGAGTAAAGCCTCTGGTTCATTCTTGGCTTTTTCTTATCAGCAAGGAATATGATTCTTGCCTATTGCCTTTTGCCAACCAAGATGTTTGCGACATGCCAAGGCCTTTCCTTCTCAGGGCCTTTCACAGGCAGTGAGTCCTTTCGAGTCAGGTGTTTGTAGAGCTGGGGTGGTGGTGGTGCAGTTGGTGCAGGTATGAACTCTGGAGTTGGGCTTTTTGGCAAGGGGGGCGTTTCTAGAGCACGTTCTATCTAGCTTGATGTTTCTAGACAACATTTTAGATCGCTTTAAAGTTCTAGATAAAATTCTAGATAATTTTAATGGTTCTAGACTATGTTCTAGCTCACTTGAAAGTTCCAGATCACCCAGTGGTTCTAGATGTGTTTCCAGGCTGGCTTGGGGCTCCATTGGGTTCTGAGGGGGAGAGGACCTACTTCAGGCAGCTGTTTTGGCATCTCATGAGGATTTCGAATACTTGCTGATGATGAGAGCAGTCTCACTGGGCTTTCTCCTTTCTTATTTCCTTTTTTGTCTTGTATGCTTTTTTTCTTCTTTGGGGCTCTTTGGAGTTGAAGGCCCAGAGGATCATCCCATCAACTGCAGCTCTTCCAAGCTGCTAACATACTGAATTTTCCTGCCTCTCTGGACCTTCGTTTCACTGGAGGCAACATTGGAAACTGGACAAGCTCCTACTTGCCCATCTCCTTCACAGCAACTGCTTGCCATGCTCCTGCTCCAGGGAGTCTTTTCAACCTGCCCAAGAGTCTTGTCCAGTTGGCTTTGGCACCCACTCTTGTGCCCAGAAGAAACACTTCAGACAGGTCAGGAGTGGCCATGCACCTCACAAAGGTCTCAATACTTCTCAATGATGCTCCAGGACTTGCACCCACAGCTGCCAGTGGCAGGCTAACCCCAAAGCTGAAGAAGAAACAGAGGAATCATGCCAGCAAGGCTCAAATCTCCACTGTCACTTGCTTGCTCAGGAGACAGAGGGATGGAGCAGTGACCATCACTGCCACTGCCAGAGCCCTTCTCCAGCCTCGCCTCAAGTCCCAGGCAGTTTGAAAGGCAGAAAGAGGAGATTGCCCACACTCCTTAGTGCTGCACACCCGCGGTAAGCTTGACATCGCTGTAGGTAGTTGGAGCGTTGGCAGCAATTACTGGGCCAACACTGCTGTTTTTGGACTGCAACTGCAAGGGCTGAATCTCAAGCAACACTCACCCTTTTGTGGCCCTCTTCTTTCACTTGGACTTGGGGCTGGCTTGCCGGTGCAGACAGACAGAGAGGACTTGAAAATAGCGGCCACAGGTGGACCACGCTTCTGGATGAGGAAGACAGCATCAGCTGGGCTGGGTTATTTCCAGGGATTCCCCATCCCTGGAGGTGTGCAAGGCCAGGCTGGATGAGGCTTTAGGCAACCTTGTCTAGTGGGATGTGTCCCTGCCCATGTCAGGGGGTTGGAACTCAGTGATCTCTAAGGTCCCTTCCAACCCAAACCATTCTATGATTCAGTGCAGGGTTCTCTGGGCAGGCATTGGGAAGCTGCTTTCAGGCACCGTACCTCAACTTGTGTGCTCGTGGCCGTGTCCATGGCTTTCTTTTGAGTGGCTGAAACATCTGCCTGGCTGTGGGTTTAGAAATAGGATGTGATCAGACAGGTACAGAATAAAAAGTTGTTGTCAGAGCTGATGGAATTGGTTTTTGTCCCCTGCCCCAATCTCAGCTCAAGAGTTGTCTTAAAGCATTTGTGGGGAAGTTAAGAAATGGTCACAACCTGTGTTGTCATGCAAAGTCAGGAATCTGAAGGCTCCCCTCTCCACCTGCAGATTAAATACCACGGGAGGTTGGGGGATGCTAGGCTGTGGGCTGGTGGGTGTCAGTCTCGATGCGAGAGATCTCCGCTAGTTTAGGTCCATTTGCAGCATGTCTGTGGGGAAGATTCAGACCTTTATCTTCCTCCTGTTTAGAGCACTCTTTCATTACCACATCTGGGAAAAAACAATTTAGTTTGTAGCCTTCCTTAGGCCATTTGGTTGTAGCGATGTCTCACAAATAATGGGCAGAGATGCTTTCAGAAGATGTTCATCTCCAGCTGTTCAGCTACCCAGAAAAGTTTGTCCTTTTAAAGGGAGGGATAAACTAATAGCATTAGTCTGTGCTCCAGCTGAGTGGGTCTCATTGCTAATTAGCAAATGGTCTTTGTTAGGAGAGGTTTCTGGTCACTGACTGCCAGCCCTTTGGGTGCTGTGCTGCTGTGATGCTGCCGCTCCTTGGGTCCCAAGTGGGGTCATGGCTTTGGTGGGGCTGGTGGGTGTCAGAAACCCAGAAAAGTGCTGAGTTGTGCCAGCAGGCACTGTGGCAGTGGGCAAGGAGGTGGAAGGAGAGGAGCTGCATGGTAAAACAGTAGCACTCACTGAAAAAATTTCCCTGCAAGTACAGAAGGACCTCACTTGCAGGGAAGGAGAACCAGCGTGCTCTGGAGTGTTTGCGGGTTTTTAGCAAGCCAGTGGGAGTCCTTGAAGGGTAAACCATAGTGGTGACACATGGTGGTGACCTGCAGCTTCCAGAAGGTCTGAGAGAAGGCAGCTTTAACTAACTTATTCTTTTGTGGGTGTTGCACATCGTTAGTTCATTGCAGATCCAGCTGTTTCGGTGTTTATTTGTGTGACAAGCTTGACAAGTGAGAGATGGGTGAGGAGCAGGGGAGCTGGGTCCTGGAAAGAGAGTGGGCCCTGGAAGAGAATTCTGCAGCTTCTCCTGGTCTATGTAGGACAATGGGCTGGTGTTAGGTGAAGCGATAGTGACAGGTTTGATATCCACGGGCAACGTGCTTCTGCGGCCACGTATTTCACCACCTGCATAAGGTCTGTCACAGCTGAGCACCAAGATTTAAAACAACCCAGACAAAATAACACAACAGAAGATGACAGTTCCCTCCAAACCCTTGGGACTGACCCATGGTCCTGCAGAAAAGTGACTGCAGCCGGATAAGATGGAATCAAACCAGATGAAATAGCAGCAATTTGCATCCCCTCAGCACATCTGACACTGAAAGTTAAATGGATCCTGCTTTAAAGTGAACTTAAACCTGAGCTGGCAGGAAAAGCTCATCCAGTGATGTGTGAGCCTCCTTCCTTCATGGTTGCTGTGTGCAAGTCTTCGG
This sequence comes from Pterocles gutturalis, assembly GCF_000699245.1. Taxonomy (NCBI): domain Eukaryota; kingdom Metazoa; phylum Chordata; class Aves; order Pterocliformes; family Pteroclidae; genus Pterocles; species Pterocles gutturalis. The sequence goes on along the minus strand of NW_010110491.1, from coordinate 8,691 downwards.
GAAGATCACAGAGCTGCTGCCCGGGGCACTTGGGATTACTTGGAGTGAAGGTGGTGGTCCTGCATTTCCTTTTGCGTGCTCCAGGATGAACCAGAGTCTCTCCTAAGGAAGCTACACCACTGTAAGGGTATTTGTGTTCCTGCAGCTCCTCCTTGAAAGGATTAGACAGAAGGGTTGACAGCTGTTCTGGGTTTGCCTGCCTCAGTTTCCTTAGACATCTTCTCTCTTCCCCTCCTTTGCAAGGGGTTGTCATCCCTTGGCTGTGGAGTTGGCAGAGCAGCTCCTGCTGCCCACTAACTGTGTGAAATGGGAGCGGAGGGGGTGAGACACGTCGAGGGCTGGCCAGGTGCCCAAGGCAGCATTCCTACCTGTCCCCAGCTCATGGAGGTGGAGGAAAGATGCCAAGATGTATTTTGCCCTGCAGAGTGGACAGGTAGGACCGGTTCTTGCTTTCCATTCTCCAGCAGCTGTGGGTACAGCTGCTCATGGCCAATGCCATGGTGCTGGCCCTGCTTGAAAAACTACCACTTTCCCCTATTTTTTTTTTCCCAAATCCTTTTGCTACTGATTTTTGAATTACCAGCAGAAGAGATGTTGCTTCCTTCCAGCTTGGTGCACTCCTGTCCTGTGTCTCTTCTCATCCTGGGCACCAGTGCTCCCACCAGATGCTCAGGCTGCTCAAGACCGTCTGCCTTTGTGCTCCTGGTGCCCACAGGCACATCTGATTGCTCCAAAGTCTGCTCCTTGTAGGTCATACTGTGTTCTCTGCCCTGATGGTGAATGGAGGACCCCAAATGTTCCTTCTCTTCTTCCTTACTGTCTTTTTCCAGCAGGGATTTCTCTCCCAAAGCTTGCTTATTGCAAGCTGTATATTTTGGGTTGGCATGTCAGAAGTGCTTTCATTTAACAGATCTTTTATCAGGGTCTATTTCCTATTGCTTTTTCCCCTTTGGTTGTGCTTGGGGGAATTCGTTCTTTTTAACAGGTTTGTTCCAGTGTCAGGTATTGATTTTAAAAGACTAGGGGGGGCTTTGTGATTTGATGCCTGGAAAACATGTTTGGTTTCTGGTCACTTCCTGGGAATGGGGTGGGTGGGTGGGTGGACGGATGGATGGATGGATGGATGGCGAAAGAGGAGCAAACTGCAACCTCTTCTGCCTGTCTAGCAAGAGCTTTCTCGTCCTGTGTGTGTTTCGCACTCGCTTTTCTTCCCCTGTCACCACCAGCCAAGTCCTGCTGGTGGTCCTGCTGGAACCCTGGTGCAGATGGAGGTGCCAGACATGTCTTTGGGTATTTTAAGTGGCACATCTATAATTCTTGCAGGTAACCATACCAGCACTGTTAGCCGTTTGCGTGCCTGCTGGCTGCCGTTACTATTTCTGGGGCAGCTGTGCTGGTGTTATCAGCCCTGGCGGTGTCTGTAGAATGAAGCACTTTTTCAGCTCATGTTGTGAAGGTGTGAAGACAGTGATTTCACTCACAGTAAATGCGTGAGCTGAATGAGGACTAGGGGAACAGGGGCATGGAGTCAGGATTTTTTTTTTTTTTTCCTAGGGCTATTTTGCCCTTATTTCTCCGTTACGTTCCTCAAGTCTCAAGTTTCTCGTAAATGGAACTAGAAGCAGGGTTTTGGTTTGGTGATTTGGTTAAATCAGTAGGAGGGATTAAGTTGAGAAATACCCCCATACATCTCCCTTGCAGCTGAGAGCAAATTTAACCACTGATTCCAGAGCTTCCCAAAACGGCTTTGTCTCAAAATGAATTTTGGCCTTTCAAAGTTCAAACATTTATCCTGAGCCAGAAATATACACAGCTTTGCTCTCTAATTTAATAAAGTCATCCAAATAATATGATTTCTCCCATAACCATCGTTTATGTTTCACAGTGAAATGATAATGAGAAAGTCATTAGAAGTAATAAAAAAACAAAACAAAACAAAACAAAATGCACACAGCAAATCTTTCACCGAGCCTGACTGATGGGAAGAAGAAGAGCATCTGAGTCTCAGGCCACATAATGTTTGCCGGGTGCAGCTGTTTTGAAGTAGCTGCGTTCTTGAAACCTTATTGTGCTGGTTGTGTTGTAACGGGGTTTTGCTGGCAGAGCGGGTGGACACCCAGGGTGCACGGGATCAGGGCTGTGGCTGGGTTATGTGGGGCACTGGTGCCAGGTTGGCATGTCTTCTGTCACCTCTCAAGGGCAGGCTACAACTGATGATTAACGGGCATCATTCATTCCCCCAAATGCTCCTCCTCGTCACAACTTTGACAAGGCATTTTTATTTTAATTGCCTGCTTAGGACTTGAACCAAGTGTATGCTGAGTATGTAGAGAACAAGAACTGCATGAAGATACCAAAAGTCCTCTCTCTTTTTTTTATTTATGACTGTATATGCACCTTGGGCTGCAACCTGAATGTTTGTTTCTGGGTTATCCTCATCTGGGTGAATTTTCCTTTGACTTCAGTGTTCGCCTTCAGTGGACATGCTTGGTTTCAATAGCTCTTTACCATTAATAGCATTTATTGTTGCTGCATCTCCCTTCTGATATCTTTTTGCTATCTGCCTGTGGTGCTTAGGGACATGGTTTAGTGGCAGTGTTCAGATTACAGTTGGACTTGATGATTTCAAAAGTCTTTTCCTACCTAAATGATTCTATGACTTTACATCCCTCTCCCTGCTGTGAAGTTGTTCCAGCTGGGACCATGCAAGTTGCCTTGTCCATGTCGCCTTCATTTTGGGGTGCAGGGAGGACAAAGCAGAGGTGGGCAGAGGGATGGCGTGCTGTTGTTGGGGCTCTGCTCCCACTGCTGGCACCAGGGTTGTGCTGGGTGGTAAAGTCCTGCCTCCGGTGCAGTGTTTCAGAGCTGACATCACTGCGGTTATTCGGCTGACACTGTTACACCGTTCTAGCACTGGTACTCATTCTTTTTGGCCCAAAATAAGCCACATCTGTTGCTGCTGAACATTCATTCGCTGCCTTTCATCCAGGCTTTGGGGGAGGGATGGGATCTTGGGAACTGTTGATATCTGGTGGTTTGCTGGTTTTTTGATTCGAGGGCACCTTTTTTTAATTTTTGTGCTTTCAAGATCATAGCAAAGGTAGGCAGACCCAAAATAAACCTATTTTCTGTTTTCTCTTAATTATGATTTTAAATAAGACAATGTGAGCTGCTCTTCTATGCAGAGTCAGGTCTGCAGATGGGACATGCAAAGGGCACGAGGAGATCCTGCAAAACACGGGCTTCCTCCAACCGTGGTCACTGCACTAACTCTTTCTCTTTAGCTCCTGCGCTTAGGAGAGCATGACGTCTGCTTGTGTTCAGAGGATGCAGAGCACCACAAGCTGTGAAGGTCTGTGTAGATATGAAGTGACCTGTCCTTAAAGCTCGTTTTTCTTGCTCCACTTGAACTTTTTGTATTTTTAGTGCCGGTTGCTGTTCTGTTTTAGTCTGTTGACTCTCCCCAGACACTGCGTAGTTCCTATGTGTGTATAAAGGTAAATCCCGTGCCTTTTGTGAAACTCAATAATGGAAGGGTTGAGCCACCTTTTTCTTCTGTTTTTTGGGGTCATTGCTTTTTGCTGTGAGGAACTGGCATTTGTCTAGAAAGCTTGCAGGGAAGGGATGCTGGAAGCAGCAAGGTTTAGCAGGGCAAAAGGTTTAGCTTGGCCAACATGGGATGCCAGGAGAGGAGATAGAGGAGTTTTTTTCTGCTGTCCTCTGTCCCTCATCCCTGAGGGGGATTCCCCAACCTCCTAGCTCCCTGAGGAGCTCCAAGGGCTGTTTGTGGCACTGGTGGTGCTGAGCCAAGCCTGCCAAAGATGCTCCCAGCTGGAGGCTGCACATGCAGCTCCCTCCCTACTCCTGTCCAAGAGGATTCATGAGTCCTTAATTTTCGACCCTCTTACCCTGGCCTGAGCTAAGTGCTAGCAAATAACTCCTCCTATTAAAAAAAAAAAAAAAAAAAAAAAAGGCAGCTCATTTTTTTGTTCCTCCTGCATATATTTAATAAAAAAATAAATAGTAATAGAAGAAACTCTGCTGGAAGAAGGTTTCAGAGAGCATGTCTTATGCATTGCTCTTTTCCTGCTGTGTAGCTCCTGTCCAGGCTGATGAACTAAATGATGCAAAACCAGAGACATAACAGCTCTTTTTACATTCCTTTGAAAGAGAAATACTACACCCAAACTGTCCCTGGACAACCTCTTGCCTGCTGACATTTTAGAAATTGCTCTTTTAGGATCCTCTTCACTCCCTTCTTGCTTGCACTCTCATCTTCCTTTCTCTCCCCTCCTAAAAGAAAATCTTATTTATGTCTTTACCTTTGAAAAGTGGTTTAAAAAAAAATAAGGAAAACCCAAACCAGATGTGCATGCACTGGAGCTATGTGGTGGTCGGAGAGGAGATTGCTGTTCTGGCTTTTACTCCTTTTTCTTACACAGATGTGCTGTGAGTAATTGCTGTGAGGTTCTTGGACAAAACCAACGGAGTGGAGAGAAGGTCCCTGGAGAAAACAAAGCTCCTGGGCTCCCTGGCTGCTTTCATCCAGGGGAAACTTTTCTATTTCGAGCCTACTTAGCGCCAAGTCGAACATGAGTTTCCCCCAGGCCAACGGAGAGCAACTTGCAGCCGGTGTCTTCAGCAGCCTGCTTTTGGCAGGGAGCTTCTGGGTGTGTGAAACCCGTGCTCAATGAAAAGCTGAAATGCCCGGAGGCAGCCTTGTTAAAAATGAGCTCCCTTTGTGTTGGGAGGGCAGCTCTTCAGGTGGAGGTGCGTGAGTTTGTGTTCTCTAAGAGACTGATCCTAAGGATGTTTTTGGAGGTGCGCAGCTGCTGTATGGGGGGGGAAGGGGGGGCGTGGTGAAAAAACAAGTGAAATTCTTGTCCTGTGTTGTCATTTTGGGTCCTAGGATGCTCAGATGCCTGGAGGACAGGATGCTCCATCCCTGGAGGGCAGGAGAGGAATGGCTTGTGTGGGTAATGGGCTCTGCTGGGGCTGAAAACAGAAGGAATCATCACTTGGGGGTGCTGGAGGAGGTCCTGGTGGCTTTCTGTGGCTTTATGGAGAGGTGTAGAACAGATTTACTCACTTTCTGGGGATGTCCGAGGCTCCGTAGGATGTACCTTGCGTGTGGCTGCAGCACGAAGTTGAGCAAAGCATGGAAATTGCTATTTAAAAGATGTTGATGGAACATGACTGTTTTATAGGAAATAAGGGGAATTGACAAATCTGATTTGTTAGTGACTGCAGGGATGCTTCAGGTACACTGAAAAAAAAAATAAAGAATTTTAAACCCGTGTTTTTTCCTGCTGCCTCTTTTTGATGCATTTCTGATGGAAATGCCAGCACACAGGCCAAAATTGCAACAACATTGCAGGTCCTTGCAGGGGTGTGGCAGCATCCCCAGCCTAAGCACACCTCCTCGGAAAGAGCCCAGCATCCCTCCAAATGCAGTTCTCATTCAGCGAACGGTCGTTTGGAAATAGTCAGTCATCAGGCACTTATGGATCTTTCAAGCCCCTTTTGCTCCCTAATAATCCCACCTCTTGGGAGGTATTGATTCTCCGCTGTTGGCTGCCTCTTGGTATTCCACAGTCTGTTTTTGTCTGGGTAAATCGCTGTGCTGTCATTTTCACACAGCAATTACCTGCTCTTGATTTCTTTCAGCCTGAGTCCCTTGCTAGAGATCTAAACGCTGTATTGACAAACCACACTGGAAGAAAGAGAGGGGTCAGGTATGGGGAAGAACTTTTACACAACAAAAATATTTTGGGGAGGGTTTCCCCTAGAGTGTGACCATCTCAGGGCTGGTGTCTCAAAGCCCTTCAGTCTGTTGGGTTTTTTTTGCTGCTGGAAAGGGAGGAATGCTGCAGCTCCCCAGCCTGCAAATGTGACTTTATGCCTTGCTTCTTGCTCGTGCTGAAAACATAAGAAATTCTTTGCCTCACCGCTGCGCAAAGGATCAGCCTGGAGAGCTGGGGTCAGCCCATCCCCAAGTCATCCTCGATCCTCTGCCGGGGAACGAGCACCCATCTGTGTGAGATGTTAGCCAACCATGGAGAGGGGTCTCACACCAAGTTAGACTGGGCATGGGTGTCCAAGCAAGCTGTACTTTGAGCAGACAAAAGATCAAGGTGCATCATGGAAGAGGGCAAGTGGAGGCTCAAGGTGCAACTGGAAGAGAGCAGATTTAGACTAGATATCAGGAAAAAATGTTTTCCTGTGAGGGTGAGGCACTGGCCCGTGTTGCCCAGGGAAGCTGTGGATGCCCCATCCCTGGAGGTGTTCAAGGCCAGGCTGGATGAGGCTTTGAGCAACCTGGGCTAGTGGGAGGTGTCCCTGCCCATGGCAGGGGGGTGGAACTGGATGATCTTTAAGGTCCCTTCCAACCCAAACCATTCAGTGATTCTGTGATCATAATGTAGACCAAGATCAGCAGCTGTGTCTGCCTGAGGGATTTCAGGCAAAAGCTTCCCCAAGGTGTTGCTCTGAAGAGCTTGGGTCTGTGCATGGTTGTAGCAGGGCTGAGGTGTTAATGGAGGAAGCAACGTGGAAAGCTTGGGAAAGATCTGTCCTCCACCAGAAGCAGTTAGGATCTGTTAGTGTGTGTTTTTAGGTTGCTTGCTCTCACTGTCTCTTGTGCTATTAAGCTGGTGTCTCGTGCACGGAGGTCACCCTGGCTTGTCACCTGAGATGGTGGCTCCACTTCGGGTAGCCTGAGAGATCCTGCAAGCACCTGGGTGAGATGCTGCCAGCAGCTGCATGGGATGGGGTTTGTCAAGCATCGGAGGTGTCAGGCCATGGCTCTGCAGGACCTGCTGGTAGGCAGGGATGGGGCTGTGCAGGGGTGCACCGGCATCTGGGCACTCGTAGACCAGCTCATCACAGAAGAAAAGGACAGGCACCTTCCAATCTTCACGATCTGTTTACATTTCAGTTGGAATTACAAGGAAAAGGGCTGAAAAGGACTTTATAAAATGAAAGAAGAGTCTCATGCTGACATTTCTGGGTCCCAAGAGTCACCAGGGAGAGCAAACATCTGCAAACACGTGTTTTGGAGGTCTTTTGTACCATAGCAGTTTTCCTAAAGGCGTGGGTGCAGTTGCAGACAAGAAAAACCAAACCTGCAACCCAAATACAAAGAAAGGTTCAGCCTCAGGCCCTTGAGCAGGAATTTCATGGTCTTGGGTAGTTTTGATGGTGGCAAAGGTACCGATGCAGTAGTTGTGAGCTTCTTCTTGCTCTCCTGGAGGCGGTCCTTTGATTTCAGGCTAGGGGGGACATTTGGGTATTGGTTTGGGTCTCCAGTGGTTTGGTTCATTTTTCTTTCCAGGTAGATGGAACTTGAAGGAGACTGTGATTTACAGCAGTGGTGTTTCCTTCAGCCCCATCTGCTGCGGCACTGGAGCTGCAGCTTCTCCAGAAGTGGCAGGTACTGTAGTTAACCTGGCACAAAGTCGCAACTCTGAACTTGAAGGCATTTTGTTATTAAAACGGCATGCCTGGCCGGTGAGGGCTCTCACTTGAACAGAAACCCCATCCTAGCAGAGAATAAATTAAAAAGCCAACTGGCCGCGGCTGCCTGAGGAGTGCTGGGACCAAAGATAGGGCCAGAAGTCAGATAACAAACAGTTTCCAAAATTGCAGTGCCTGGTGCAAGGCGTGAAATTAAAACCACCTCTGCCTCCTCCTGCATGCTGTAACAAAACAGCTCCTGCCACAGTCTGCCAGCACCAGGAGCGAAGAGGAGAATAACTAAATACACAGAGATTTTTGCACCTGAGGGATGATGGAGCTGATGCTTCTCTGCCCTGGACCTTGGTGCTTTGGTCCTACAGCGGGCTAATCTGGGAGGGTCTGTGGGTTACCCTGCTAAGCTGTCTTTTGACTGCCTCTGCTACTCGGAGGTGGGAGGAATGTGTCTTTTGTTGTTGTTGTTGCTTTTTCCTCTGAGTTTGCTCCCTCTACCTTCCCCCTTGGGCTGGGCAGCAGCCCTGGGATGTGCTGGTGTCGGATCGGCTCTTCTCTCCCCAGACCTCGCAGGCTTCCCACACCTTGGGAAGGACATTTCTCTGGAGTGATGAAGAGGGCAGAGCTTTTTAATCAAAGTTACATTAGGTAGAAAATATATTATTCACTCTGCTTTATTGCAGCTATTTTTACACGGGGGTTAGAAGTTAATACTACCCAGTGAGCCTGGTTTTACAGAATTCTGGCAAGCACTGAAATCCATCAGCACATCCAGACAGGGTAGGAAAGAACCCAAGCAAAAAATAAACTCACTAGCTGAACTGAAAAAGCAGTCAAAACCCCCAAACCTTAAAAAAAAAAAACAAACACAGACCCTTGATAATAGAGGATCTGGTCTGGAAGGCGAAAAACCAGCCAGGATCATCAGCTGTAATCAGCAGAAGGGCAAGCTTTTGCAATCAGCACAGAAAGTGGAGCAGGAGCCATAGCAGGAGGGCTCGGTTGGTTTTTCCCTACCCTGGCAAATGAGCCTGGCACTCTCCTGGTCCTCAGCCCCCAGCGCTGTGATGAGTCTCAGCCTGATTCTGCCAGAAGGATGTCGGCGCTTGGGGAAGTGTCTGTTGACTGCAGCCCGTGTCTCAAAGCGAACAGTTTCAGCAAAGGTGGCTTTGCAGGGTTGTGTGGTTTTTTGATTTAGTTTGGTATTTTCCACACCCCGCC
>NW_010110490.1:33181-38260 GCF_000699245.1 Pterocles gutturalis | reverse complement strand
TGGAGTTATTTTCTTTTTCTCCTCCCCTAGCCTTTCCCCTCCCTCCCTTCCTTACCCATTTGATTTTGTCCGTCCAGGAAAACCCTAGCCCGTGCCTTGCCGAGTAGAGGAGACGGTACCGGGAGTTGCAGTGTCGTACCGGTGCAGAGCCGAGTCTTGCCGAGCCGTACCCGGGGGCGGGGCTGGGGCCGTGCCATGCCCCGGGGTGGCCGGCCCCTGTAGGCAGGGAACATCCACCCGGGGCCAGACGGGGATCCCCTGGGTGGTTGGGGGGGGTGGGCAGATGTGTTCAAAAGCACTCAGAACCCCTTTTTCTTGCCCCGCAGCTGAGAGGGGCCAGCTTGGCACACCCCGAGGGAGCGGCGAGCAGCCCGCCGTAGGGTTTTGCCCGCAACCCCGGTTTCAGGCCAAGTCCACCCGTGCTCGCCCTGCACTGGAGAAAGTCCTGCATGACATATCGGTGGCATTCAGGGGTCCGGCACTAGCCTGGCTGAGGTGGGGCTGGGGGAAAATTGGTTGCTTAACCGGAGCCACCACGGAGAGAGAGTTGTCTGGATCCGTTGCAAACTACCAGGGGATATCCTAGTCACCTAGACCAAATTGCTTACATTTCTACAATGAACTGATGTATATAAATATGTCTGTCCTCCACAGGTACACAGTGTGTTTCAGAAAACTCATAATGTATTTTAATCCTTTGTTTGTCTCTGTTAATAAAGTCACTGTTCTGATGACAGTGTTTTGGACGAAGTTTTAATTTCATGCACTGGAATCCCTGGCACTCAGAAGGAGAGGCTGAGAGTTACTCCAAAATTTCTGCAACCACCTGCATTACTGCATGCTTTAGCTAGGCTGTCAGCCAGGTCAGGACAGGGATGGAAACTGAGGTTTGTGTTTTCTGGCTCTGGCTTGGCCAATGGCTGCTGCCTGCTCCACAGGCACCCAGAGGGACCATGACGAGCAGAGAAACTTCAGGCCTCACTGAAGAGATTAGGCTGCAGAGGCAATGGGGTGGGGGGATGGCAACCACTGTGGGCTGGATCATCTTTGCTGCTTTGCATTTTATTCCCATAAAAGAGGGACCACTGAAGGAACTTCTTGCTTCTCCCTGGGCCATCTGTAGGTGTCCGTGCCCGCATCAGCTCTTATTTCTGCCAGCAGGGAGATGAGGGGCTGAATGGGTCAAGGCAGACATGGGGGGAAAGCACTCCTCCAAACAGTTTTCATATTTGGTGTTGAAGAGAGCACGAATTTTGTTGAGAAACCTGGAGTCTTGGGAGAAAAAACAGATTTCTGCAAGGCACTTGCTTTACTCCTGAAGAATAAGAGCACATCAGCAAGTGTGGCTGAAACAGGTATGGAAAACCTGACTGCAAAAAGAGACATGCGACTGTTATTATCATTATTACAATTGTTATTACTATTATTGTTGGTGGTGATGGTTGGTTTGGGATGGGTTTTTTTGTTTTTTGGTTTGGTTTGGTTGTTTTGTTTTTTCCCCAGGACAGGGATGAGCTCTTCTTAGCCCAGAGAAAGAGAAAATAAACAGCAGCTGGAAACATCCAGAGAGTGTGAAGGCTATGGGAGCAGACGGGGCCACAGGGCTGGGGGCTGCTGTGCATGGGCAAGGTAGTACCAATGTGGGGGGCTGTGTATGTTGGGGGGGGTTCACGAGGGGAGTGTTAAAGTAGGGCAGGAGCCATGGTGCAAAAGGTGTGAACACTCTTCAGGGAGGACTTTACGCAGAGAAAGGGATTCAAAGTGAGCAGGGATGGAGCAGTGGGATTTTCCAGGCAGAAGTGGTGGCCAGCTGTGACTGCAATTTTTGTGTCCATGGCCTGCGGAGGAGAGGTGTGATAGCGCATTCGCAGGGCTGGAGGCGTGTGTTAGGTTTTGTAAATTGGTAAATGTGCTTGCAGATGTCTTTATGATATTTCCTAGAGACAGTGTAGAGGCATTTACTCTTGATTTCTTGTGGAACAATGAAATAATTCTTGCAGCATCTGGGTTTGGTTCCCCCACACACACAGTAACAAGGACTTATATTTAGGTGCTGGATGTTTTCAGGCATGGAGAGCATACGTTGGCTGTTTGGTTGTCCCTCCTGAGTCCAGCCCCAGGTATCACAGCCATCTCAATGAACCGAATCCTGTGCAGATTGTCTCAACATGCAAGTTTTTTACTGAAGATTTATTTACACAAAATTGGACTGAAACATTAAATACTGGAGTAAAATATATCGAGAATGATTCAGCTTGTGTGTTTATTTCATAGCTCGTTTTGCCTGATCATAGTGCTCAAAATTATAAATGTGCTTTAAATAAAGGTTAAAACTATAAATCTAAAACCTAACTTAAGGAAATGGGGATTTACGGTTCACTTTTGTGATGCCGTCATTATACAAATACTCTCTGCAATATTGTGTGCACCAACCTGAGGGCTCTTACCATGTTGCTAATGCTCATGACCACTTACATCACATCACATCACATCACGGTTATTTCTATCATACAGATTGAACAAAACAGGTGAGGAGGAAAACCTGTGCTGTAACAGGCAGGGTAGAGTTGGCATTTGCACATTTTTCACTCCTAAAATTGATGACATGAGATAACACTGTTTTTCATTTAAAAGATCTCTCGATTTCACCTCTCCTTTTGAGAGGTTTGGACACACTGTCATGGTGTTTTAGAAGAAGCAGCAGGAGTGCCTATACCTCTGGAGGTCCCCAGTGTCCTTTGAACCGGAAGTTGTAATGTCCCCAAGGGTAACCATGGGCCTCAAGGGCCATTCTTGCATCCCTCAGGTGTTCTCCTCACCCTACCCATCACCCAGGATCCCATTTCAGCCCTGCCTGGGGCCCTTAGCCCATGCCCCCTGATGCCATAGGGTGCTGGTCTCCAGCTCCCCACAGCACTGTCCTGCTCAGACATGGGCCCCGTGGGCTGGTGTGCCAGCATGGGCCTGTCCCCATCTCCGTTCCTCGGGAGGCTCCTGATGGCCCCTGGCCTGCCCTGCTCCCTCTCTGGGGATGGGTCTGGCTCTGAGGCTCTGCCCTGCCACCCTGGGGGCAGTCCCCCAACGGTCCCAGCCCCAGCAGCCCCTTGCAGGGTGCACGTTAGTGCCTGATGGGGTGCACCCACAGGTGCTGTGGGAGATGGACAGCTGGAGGCCACTTGTCGGTTGTGTACCCCAGGGACAACACTGGCATCAAATACTGTTTAATATCTCCATTAATGACCTGGATGATGGTCCAAACTGAATCACGCGGTTCAACATAAGGAAATGCCTCTGTAGAGGAATGGCCCCACACACCCAGACAGGCTCTTCTGGCCCAAGTGGGAGAGTTGGTTCCTACCACACAGATGATCAGGAACTTAACATGGCTTCACAGCAGTCTCAGCTTCACATCTTCTTTGCAAAGGGTCTGGGTTCTGCATGTATCACTTTTTTTACCCCTCAAAAAGAATGAGAGAAAACACAGACCAGCTCCTACTCAGTTCTCTGTGGGCATTGATCCAAAATACAAGGTCAGCGATGAGATCAACATCAAGGACATATTCCTCAACAGATTGCTGTGTGAAACAGGACAGTCTTGTAGACAGTTGAAAAGGTGTCAGCCTTCCAGAGTAGCTTGTGGAGAGACCAAATGCCTATTGGCACGGTTCTGACCTGTCATGGAAAGACTATACAGGAATAAACCCTTCTTGGACTATCCTGTGCCTCTGCTGACTCTAGAGTCTGCAGAAAAGCTAATGGAGCCCTGCGGCTGGATTGAGGCATCTATGAGAACAGAGAGTGAGGCTATCTTAGTCAACATCAGTGAAGGGGCCCGTGAGCATGCTAACACTTCCAAGGTGGGCCCCACGCACAATTTAGCTGAGCACCCAAAACCAGCACCACAGATTTTGAGGATTCATCTTGGGTTTAGACAGCAGAGAGGGCCGCAAGAAAGTTTGAACTCAATCCTACCATTCAGAAGAAATGTGTTTATTGAGTAGGAAGTAAAAAACCCCAGCTGCCTCAAGTGTTAGCCCATTGACTCAGCCACAGTAAATCTGCTTGCGTGCTGGCAACTCCATTTCCAGATCATAATTTTCTTTTTGATTGTATCATCCATTTGGAAAGACATGTGAAGAGAAAACCACTTCTGACAGACTGGCTGGCAGCTGCCTTCCTTCTGCACAGTGGGTTGACCAGCAGCTTCTACTGGCCCCGCTGCCCAGGGGATCAGTGCTGTGGGCCTGAGGTTCTCACCAGCTTCTGGGGCTTTTGGCAGATCCCAGCCACCTGGGTCTGGCTAAACGTATTATGCCCATTCTCAACTACTGTACACACCGAGACTGAAACACAAAGAGACATAATGAAAAAGCATAGCAAAAAAGTGTTAATTCAAGGTGCTGTTATTTATAACTGATCTCTAAATCTGCTTGAAAGAAAAAAAATGAAATAAAGTGCTAGAAATCAAGGAACCCATGCAGAAAACCCATCTCTATCACTAGTCTAACCCAAACCAAATGAGCTATTTGAACGGCAAGCAGCAGGACAAAGTGTCTTAGCTGGATTGTGCTGTTTGTCTCTTCTCCTTTCTCTCCATGGGCTTTCCCCATGTTGTACCTGCTAGCACAGAGTGTGATCCACCTTCTTCTGGTCCACCTTCTTCTGGTCCACCTTCTTCTAGCGTATGCTGAGCCTCTTCCCAGAAACCACCTGGTCAGAAACTCAAAGATAGAGATGATCAACTTCAATTGGTCATCTGCAGCTGAGTCTTCTCCAGCAGATTTCCACACAATTCACAGACTTGTTGTCCCTGGTGGAGGCAGAACAGGCACTGCTCATCATTAAGCAGCATGAGGAAAATGTACATCTTCGAGTGTCAGCATCTGGGGTTGAAGATGGGGCAAGTGTGAATTGAGATTCACATCAAGAGAAGTCACAGAGTTTGGAGATAATGCTGTATGAACACAGTATATTTCACAGTCCCTGAAAAAAATTCCCATGACATTTTCTACTGGGACGGGTTTAGCAGCTGCTTGGGTTCTGGGCTTTTTTTTGTTGGTTTGTTCCCCGCCCCCCCCC
>NW_010110490.1:32936-33153 GCF_000699245.1 Pterocles gutturalis | reverse complement strand
AGGAGAAAACAGTTATGTACCAGTCAGCACTGATATAACATGTCTGGGGATATTGTCAGGTTTTCTACCTGTTTGTAACTTGTATAGAAGCACATGATGTTGCATCCACTCAGTTGCTACTCCTTGTAAGGTTCCAGATTAACAGAAGTAGTGGGGGCTTTATGCCTTTGTGCTGGTGGTAGATCCACCACAGGCTGGGGGTGAGCAAAAAAAATCT
>NW_010110490.1:28129-32906 GCF_000699245.1 Pterocles gutturalis | reverse complement strand
GTAATGGAATAAAACTCTCAGCAAGCGGCTGTCTCTCGTCTAAATGAGTGCGCTATCTTAATTGTGATGACTGGGAAGCTGGATTATTCAATTTTGGGGACTGGAATTTTGGTTTTTTATAAAGCAGTACGGAGCACACAGCTATACTTTGCCTAGCTAGAAGATCTGTGACCCCCTACAACCTCCAGCAAGTCACCTTTAAACCTAGATCTCTGCAACGTGTGACGGTAACCCTTGCTGGGAAGGGCGGCTGCACAAAAAGGGACTCAGGGACCTGAGCAGCCTTACCTGGGCCCTTCACTCCACCCCTCAATCCCTCACTTAGACCTGTGTGAGCCCCATTTCAGTTCAGGCGTGGGCCTTCAGTCCCCAGCCCTGTCTTCTGGAGACAGCTCAGACCTATGCTGTAGGCGTCACCTCCTTCACAGAATCCTCATTTGGACATTGTAGCTTGTCTCCAGTCCCATCTCCAGCCCCATCTCCTCTGACTGCACTCCCCAGATGGATTTTGGACCTAGTTCATCATTTGCCTTCTCTGGGATTGGTGACAGACCCTGTTACCAGCATACAGCTGTGCTCCATTCGTGAGGGCACTGCTCATGCTGGGGTTCACCTTGCCTCCCATCTCACCTTTCCTTGGGGAGCAGAAAGCCCTTGCTGCAATAATGTTTGAGCATGGCACTTACATGCAAATGAAGAAGTGGTCCTGGAGACATGGGAGACTAAAGGCTACTCATCCTTAAGTCTCACTCCTGTTTGCTCTTGAGTAAGCAACAAGTTGTCCCTGTGCTGTGGCAAGCAGGGGCTTGGGGATCCTGCTCTGCCACAGCTGGTGGGGGTGGCCATTTGTTGAGGAGCCAAAAGACGAGGCCATGCATTCCCAGGAGAACTCAGTGCTTCTCACACAGTGCTTTTACCTGGGAAATAGCCTGGCAGCCCTGGACAGCCAGATTGAAGAGATGCTCATTTGTGCTCTTCCTCTTGCAGCTGGTGGCTGTACCCATTATCTTGGTAAAACTGTGCAGAAGGGGTGTGGGACCTGCCTGGAGCCCTTCCACATAGTCTGTCTGCAGTGGCAGCTGTAACAAGATCAGACATGAAAACATAAATACTGATTAAGTGTTCAAGTATTGCCTTTTTAATTCCTTTCCAGTAAATGTCAAATACTGTTTTGTATGCAGTAATTAACTTGATCGAAGGTTGGAGATCCTGCCTGTTTTGTGAGGGGTGGGGAGGATGCCTTCTCCCCTGCAGTAACTACTGGGACCAACAGGAGTACCAGACTTTGTCCCAGAAGTCCCTCCCCTCTTCTCATTCACTGTGATTGGCTGGTAGGGACCCTATGGGATTCTCAAAAAACCTCATGCCAATCCAAAGAACCAGCTGGTGAGTCTGTGAACCAAAAACTACATTTCAAGGTGTGGCATAGAAAGTGTGGATGGTGGCTGGGAGCTCCCTTTGACAGTGGTTCTGGTGGATCTTACGGCAACCTGTAAGGCCATGACAGGGTGCTATATGTGCTATCTATAAGGTCTATAAGGTCGATGTCCCTACTGAACATTTCAAAAAATGCTGTCTGGCAGTCTGAGCATGGAGGTCTCAGAAGCATGCCATGACCTGCTGGTGTTCCTGCCAAAGCCAGCAGCAGACAAATAAAAAGAACAGGTATGGAAGTGGCAGTGGTGTTCAATGGCAAAAAAAGAAAAAGCCTAAAGAATCCTGACTGGAAATCAACTCCCTTCACACCCTCTTAATAAATTTTCTCTCTATTTGTGTTAAAGTTATGGTCCAGTGTTATATTTTGTACACGTGTCTAGTAGCAGCAAATTGGTAGATGTGTCTACACCACCACTTCTGTTAAAAGACATTTATGATGCTCCTGAGGAGGTGGGAGCCTATGGGTGTACAAATGCTCTTTTTGAAGCTGCTAAAAAGGGAAATTGACAATTTGAAGAGAACCCTGGCTTGCAAAAAAGGACTCTTAAAACTTACACAAGGCAAAAAGAAAACACTTGAATTATGGTGATTGTTGAAGAGGTGGATGTACAGTGGCAGGCAAACCTGGTGGACATGCAACAGTCTTCCAAACACAACAGCGGTGCGACCTAATAGTGACAGACATAGTACCCAAGCTTGCCTGGAACATTGGTCTACAAGGCAAAAGAGGTTCTGAAAGAGCTGGGACTTTTACAACCATTTTTATCAGGGAGCACTAACCTCAGAAGCTATGGGCAAACCTAGCACAAGAATTGTTAAACCAACCCTTAAAAAAGCTGCTAAACAGTGCAATGTTCACCATTTTTTGGGCAAATAATGGAGCAAAAGCCTCTGTAACAGAGCATTTTGACAGGGTGCTCAAAACCCAGGGGTGGAGAGATTTTACACAACACTTTTTGCTGTGTCGACATGCAGTCAGCATTTATAAAGAACAACAGTCATAACTTCTGCAGAGTGATCAGAGCTCAACATGTGGATGTGAACTCTTCAAACCTTGGGAGGGTCTGGAAAACCCTATACGGAAGTGTGTTTAAAATTAAAGAATCTCTGCTTCTGCTCTAAAAGGGAGACCACAGGGTGTCTAGAATGAAAGAAAGATCTGAGAAAGGTTTTGACACATCCATGTATGTGAATTATTATAGACTCCAGGCTGGCAGTGGTCTCTCTGGTTTTCAAGGTGTCCCTGTGATGTATGGTGTGGGTGTTGGAGGTATGTTCTGTAACTCGTGTCAAAATTCTCAAAAATAAGTTAGGGGTGTGCAAGCGGATATTATTTTGGTTTGCAGATGAAGGGTTAGAAGCTAGTAAAATGACAGCAATACAGCTTTTCATTGGTAATACAGACAAATGGCATTATGCTTCTGCCAAAAAGCATAGCTCCAGGGATCAACAGTGTAGGCAGTCTGGTCCTGCCTAAGCATTCTGAAAGCTCCCCATCTCATTTTGTCATAGCAACCCACTCAGGTGTCCATAAATGTGTTAAAACACATGCTCTTTAGATGGTTCTTTTCATCAGTTTTGAAAAAATGGGGTAAATAACCTTTGCAGCTCTCAATACTCAAAGCATGGGGGAGACTGGTTTTGTGAGTAAAAAATTTAAAGACTCTGTGAAACATATATGCAGGCTGGGTACATACTACACACGAGTTTGCCACTTTGGGTGATTAATTGCACATCCATATTTTCCCTTCAGAAACTAATTCTAAAGTAGCCATCAAAGCCTTTGGCATTGTGCACTAGAAGAACATAGCCCTGAACTCTGTGTCAATAAACGACTGAATAAAGCTCATGAGATGTGTCCCCTTCAAACTCCCATTTTCTTTCTGTTTTCTTTTCTGACCTTTTTTCAGACGAAGGGTCATCCAGGGCTGTCTCCATGTCAAAATGTATTTTGGGACATGTGTCCCAGTTTCCTGCATATATTCCATGTCATAGACAATATAACCCTGTCCTGCTCCTGGACTTTTTATCATGGGCATGATTTACAGTTGGACTTGATGCTCTTAAAGGTCTTTTCCAACCTAAGTGATTCTATGATTCTACGATTTTTTAATAACTGGTGCTTGTTTACGTTATACATTTGTTCCTAGCATGTTACACACTTCCAACCTTTACATTCATTATGTTTTTTTACAGATGTTACACACCTCACAGAAAATCACAGCCAAACAATCAGTTTGTTTTTTAATAGCCAGGGCCTTTGGCTTCTGCAAAAACTCCGCATACCTGCACAGCAGCCTGCAATTGGAGCACCTCATCCTTGTCCCCAAGTTAACTGCACAGTCGTGTGACGAAAGAGCCAGCAATAATATTTACAGCTATGGCCAAAATTATACAGTGTATGACAAAGTCCACAAAGCTTTCTTATCCCAAATACCTTCCTGACATCCTTAGCACCATAATAATGTTCATTGTGTAAAAGGAGCAAACTGCTCTTGGCATATCTAAGACTATCATTTGGCTTAAAGATCCCTCAAACCTTTTTACCCTTGGATAGGGGGCTGATGCATATATTAACTCCTGGTGTCACCTTCTGCCCCAATGTGAGACAGTCACTGGCCCACAACATGATGAAGTTAATTTACCTTTCCTAATTAGCACTTTGTTGTAACAGTTTTTCCTGTTTTGCTGGCTTGTAAGCCAAGGCCCTAGAAGTAAAAGGCCCACCAGCACCGTTATCACCACCCTCCTGCCTGCTGCTCCTCTGTGCCCCAAAACAATCACCGTCTGAGCTGAAAAGCTCTGCAACACCCCAGTGCTCCTACTGATCCACAGGCCCCCTTGGCTGGGTGCTTGGGAGGCCCATGCCCCCTCTCCAGGTGTCTCCTGACGCGCTGGTGCTTCTCCTGTGGCCCCGCCGTGTGACTGTGAGTGCTGAGGGCGAACCTGACTTTCAGTTAATTACTTCTTATTCACATTAAACTGTACTCTTGGTCCCATTAGCTGTTAGTAAAAGATGTTTTAGCTACTTCGTACCTATGCTTTTGCAGACACACATGTACTTCATTTGTGTACCCGGATAAGTGCGTATACATAAATACATGTTTCAATACCTAGCTATGTAAATGTAGACAGATCTATAAAAATTAGCACACCTGTGTGTGGATAAATAAAACATATTTATACATATTTCCACACTCCTTTATACATTTACTTCTATGTTGCACGTATTGTAAACGAATAGACGTACTTCCACATCTGAGCATCTCCTGGTCCACAGGGAGCAGGGAGCCAATCAGAGACCAAAGGACACATGGGTAGAGCAGGAGCCAGCCAATCA
>NW_010110490.1:27381-28098 GCF_000699245.1 Pterocles gutturalis | reverse complement strand
AGTTGTAGAACGGCGTGGTGGGTGGCGCCCCCCTGCCATAACATGGTGGCTGAAACAAAATGGCTGCTCCCTGTTCTGATGTACCACTGGGTAAACTGTCAGCGAATCACAACAGAACACGTGACTGAAGGGGCGGGACTTCTGGCAGGGAGGAGGCGGCATCTGCGTGGCCTCCGTCATTCGGGTGGGTTCCCGCCTGGCTGAGGCTGCTGGTGGTTGGATCTTTGTGCCCAGGGCTGCGCTGTGACTGCCACCTGCTTCTTGTGGGCTGACACCACGCAGTGTCTTCTGCTGGTCCCCTCTGGCAGTGAAGGTGGTTTCTGCCAGGAGAGGTTAAAAAAGAACCTGAGGAACGGCCATCTTTCCTTCCCTTCAGCTGAACGCGTGCTGCCTGCTGCCTCTCACACAGAGCAAGGCACAGCCCTGAGCACCGGCAGACTGAGAGAGCTGAGCCTGCGGAGGGTGCCTCCCCAAACAACCTCTCTCCCTTGTGCTCAGTGACAGGGAGGACAGTGCTGGGGGCTAGATGTGGTGCCTCCCTCAGCTCTGGTCCTCAGAGCCGGGTGGGTCCTCAGCAGGAGCTGTGTTTACTTCCCCCCGGAGTGTTGCAACAGAGGTCTGTCACCCCAAGTGAGGATGTTTTACGCAAGAGCAAGGAAACCTTCTTGGCAGCAGTGGCTGAACTTGTTTCTCTGAGCACACACAGCGTGTGCTGCT